>NC_056739.1:921085786-921135786 GCF_019279795.1 Protopterus annectens
TTCATTACAAACAATATAATTTTAATGATAATAATATACCCATTCGTGAATTATCCAATACTGTACTTGTCTTGCTCAGCTGGATATTTGTGCCCAGTATTAAAATAATAAAATGTCTCGCTGTCATGTAATTTTATCACCTGACATAGATAACCCTCTTCTTCAAAATGTAACCATATCACATTCAAGTTCTTAAAATGAAATGCAGGAAGTTACGCATCCATAAAAAGAAAGCACGAGAATGCAGAACAAAACACTTAAAAAAAGTGAAAGGATAGTGAAGACCATTAAAAATATAGTTTGTATGGGTCGCATGTGCGAATGTTATTCTCCATGTTGTATCTTTGTATAAGCCATAGTGTCATGTGCTTTTATGTTTATTTATGCAGCAATGAAAGTAAGACCCAGTGGCCATTAAGTACCATCTGTTTATAATATGCTCATTTGACCACAAGGTACAGTAAGGTTCTTTTATCTGGAAGTTGGTTGGAACCCATTTTAAGCTAGGAATGGATTGCCACATGCCGATAAAACAAATGCCACAATCCAGGAAGTTTTTGGTTGTATACCACCTGCCTGTCCTCCATCCCCATTGCTCATAGAGAGCGAGACACACACACACACTACAATATCCAAATGTATGGTGACACAGCACCAAGACACCGTTTAAAATGATAACCCGTTACACTGCATCTGTACAGTGGCCATCTGCACAGAAGGTGGAGCTGCAGAAAAAGTGACTGTACAAATTGCACAGCCCAGAGCAATGAAACAGCGTGGCATATGTGTAAAATTAAACTGCTAAGCAAGCAAACAGTATAACAATTCATGTGGGAAGCAATTCAAGCAGCAGGAACAAACCACCAATAGTCATTGATAAGAGCAGAGGAATAGTCTGTGTGTGAATGTTTTCAGCTACAGAAGGATTTGAACTGCAGCATAACTAAAATCCACACTATAAATGCAATGCAAGCAACGAGATAAAAAACATCCATGTGTAACAATAACTAAAACCCACTGCCAGTTGCTATAAATAATGCATATACCTTATTAAAAAATAGAATTTCATAGTCTACTCACTCAGACTAGTGCCAGGCACTCCTTTAGAAAAATACATATGTCCGGTGACTGAAAACAGTTAAAAAAAATTCCGGTTGCTGGACGAGGGTGTTTTCATCCATGCTGTGAGAAGAATGAAGGGAAGAAATGCATGCATATTTGAAAGTAGGTATTCCTGGGAGAAACAAGACAAGGAGGGCGTGTCTTAGGCTTCACTGCTGGAAAATCGATGTGCGACTTAACTTTCCCAAATGTAATAAAACTTGAAATCACTGTACCAAATATTTTTTTCTTGTACGTATCTTTTGTGGTGTTTTCCTATCATTATTGGGTGTCATGGTTTCAAGTGTAATTTTTAAACAGTTTACATTGTGGTTTACCTTTTCCAAATGTTTAATGCTTGCTGGAGGACCGCAGCACAAGACAAAAGTTTATGGAAAAATGTTTGTCTACCAATACCACTCAGAACAGGAGTCAGGATTGGGGAAAATGATCAAATAACTGCTATACCCTGCAGCCCTGCTGAATCGTAGCTTTTACTGGTGGGAATCGGGATCAACAGGTAGGGGAAATAGACATTACAGAAGAGAAAGCAATGATTTTATTTCTTAGTTGTCCTTTAACTTGTCTGTCCATTCAAGAATTCTGGGCAACGCCAAAATAATGGGTGGGTTAGGGCCGCAAAGGGGCAAAACTGTCACAGATTTTTAAATATTGCTCTTCCAAATTTAGAAAGTTGCTAGAATAATAAGTTTTGCATCAGCATGCATTTTCTGAAGGACGCCCATCAACTCCCTGCAGAATACGCATACACACACACACCACATAATACACATGTAATATATGCACACACAAACACGCGTGTGCACACACACACGAACACAGACACACACACACACACACACACACACACACACACACACACACACACACACACACACACACACACTAGGGTTGCCAACTTTATGTCAAAAATTCTGGACATGTACATGAAAGCAAAATGTGGTACCCCACACACATGCACCCCCCCCACACACGCATGCGGTACCCCCACACACACACACACACACACACACACACACACACACACACATGCAGTCATTCCAGTGTCCCATTACTTGGCTATCTCTCCATTTCTCCCCAGTTGCCATATATACTGTTCAAAACTCTGTGTTCATACTGTTTTCGGCTTTTCTTCTACAATGATTACAGATACTTGGATTTAATGTAAAACTTTTATTTCGAATTTTACAGCACAAACACTAATAGCCATTTGCTAAACAAGCAATACAGTCTCTCATAAACAGACATAGCTTTAATACTTCTTTGCCTTTAATACTCACATTCACTGAAACAGCATTGAAACCTACATTCAAAGAAAATGCATCTGGCTGGCAGTGGTGGATTAAGTTTACCTTTGGGTTTTTTCAAATCATAGCCCCCTTGTACACATTTTTAAAGCCAAGCAAAAAGTTCTTTGATTCACCTTCCTGATTGTATTAAATTTTAATACAGAATAACAGCTAGCAGACATGAATTAGCAGCCATCACAACTTTAAGACTGGTACTGAAAGAAAACACATGAACCAATAATGACAAACCTGCCCAATTCAGAACATTTCAACCATAAATGGCTACTCATACTTATGTCATTAAAATCCACCAGTATCAGTCAATATGCACAATCTCTGCAGATTTCAGAAGTAAAACATCATCTAAATTCCACATTAAACAAAGAGATCTGCAACTAATGAAAAGTTGCTGCTAGCAAACAATTTTATATTTCAGTGTTTCATCTACAAATCAATGCATGCTGCCTTGAAGAATTGATTGCGTATTTTACGTTAATGGTAAGCTGCCGGTAATATTGCAATAGGAAATGGATGGCAAACTGAAAACAGGTTCATAGGAGGACATACTCTCAGGACTGCAGCCCAACAAACATAGACACACAAAAGTGAGGTCCTCCACCTCTGACTTGTAAAACAGAATAACACTCATTTGCTGTCTGTCATACACATTCAGTCACCACCCTAGCTCAGGAAATATGTAAAACATACTTTTGCAAATATATATATAAGTATTTTTAGTAAAAATAAAAAAAAACAAAACACCAAGAGGTATGGGTGGTAATAAGTTACTATGCATGCATTCATTTTCAGCTGAATGCAGAAAATATCTGACACATGAAGAGAAACATCTTTTTCACAGGGGCTTCAGAGCTGCAGAATTTTTTTTTCTTTACATCAACCAGTATTTCACCTCCAGTCAGAAGTTAGAACGTGACAGAAATATGAAACAATTAATCAGGTCTGAAAGGTTTTCTTGCACTTATTCAGAAGGCTACAGTGAATTGACAAATCTCAGCCCCTGCCCCATTATAATACAACACAGTATGACTTTGAGTACAGGAATGATTTTAAATATACAGTCACGCTATCAGTCATATGCCAGGTTTAGCAATTTTACCCTAATATCTGTGACTGAAAGACCAGCATGATGGTATAAAGGCAACTTGGGCACCTGTAGGAGCTGGCAGAGGAGCATAGAATTGTGTGTGGCCATGCTGACTATCTCACTCATCTTGTGGGGAGGGAGGAAGCTGTGGGTCACCACATGAGTGAAACCTAGCAGGAACACCAGATGTTCTGAGCTGAGGGGGAAAAAAAACGGAACTTACATGTGCCACTGCCGCTGTGTTGAATTGGAGAAAATTCAGACAGCTGGAGTCAGGACTCATACTTTGCCTGGGGGCTGGGCTTTTCAGCATACGTCTTCTGTTCTTTACAATTCAAATTCTGCGCGCGGGAAGACAGTGAGTAGAGTAGCAGATGTAAACAGTCACAAAGACACTATTTTCGCCATCTGCACCCGGACGCAAAGGGCGTTCTTAATGAAGAATGCCCATAAAAAAAAAAAATAATTTTTTTTAAACTAAACAAAAATGTGCACACAGACAGTGCACCATTTTTTCCGGACAACACAGGCATTTTCCGTTCTTCCGGACAGTGTCCCTTAATTCTGGATAGTCCAGAAGAATTCTGGACGCTTGGCAACCTAAGTCACACACACACACACACACTATTATGTTGAGCCCTTGAGCTCAATTCCGACAGGCTGACAAGCTGTTCACGGAGATGACGTCATTACGCATGTGATGATGTCAGCTCAAAAAAGCGAAAACAAAATTAAAAAAAAAAAAAAGCCAGGAAATTCGGAAATTAAGAGGTACCACTTGGGAATTGTGGCACCCCATTATTTGGACCTCAAAACTGGTAAAAAATGAGAAATTTGGTATGGTTGAGAGGTATGTTTGTGAGCACTCTTGGTGTAGTGGATACTCCAAAGGGTAAAGCAGAGACCTGATAATGTGGTCCAGACAGACAAAATACCTGAAATCTTGATGAATAGGGATGTGATGATAAGCATCTATTAAATCTAGTTTCACCAGAAAGCTTATATGAGGAATAAGATTTAACAGGTTGTCAAGTGACAACATTTTGAACCTGGCATGATCAAAAATTGGTTTAAGAAAGAAAGATCCAGAACTTGTCTCCAGGCATTTTCTCTTTTTGGCACCAAAAACATCACTGAATAAAAGCCTTTCCCAAAATGGGAAAGAGGAACTGGCTCTAGTACTCACAGAAAAAAACATATGTTGAAGGACGGAGAAATAGAGGGGTATGGTCTATCCCCCGAAAAGAAGTCTACCTGAGGAAGTTCTCAGGTAGACTTCTTTTCCTCACACTGCCATATGTAACCTTGATGAATGATCTTCAGAGCTCCTTTGTCTGAAAATATCTGTTGCCAAAACAGAGAAGTAGAGATTCAGACTTTCTGGAAGAGAAAAGGGACTGCCAGGGTTGGGGGAGGGGGGCTTGGTTCTTTAAATAGTCATTCTGACTTGTTAGACTGTCCTTAATTTGCTGTGCCTCTAACATCTATTTACCAGCATTTTGTTGAGACTGTTTATTTTGTTTCTTGCAAAAGTTAGGTGATGGAGTAGAGAATCCCTTGGAACATTTGGAAAAAGACAGCTGAAAAATGGGAGAGATTCCCTGTATTAACTTACCCCTATCGTCACACTTTTTGATAACATCTGTAGCAGAGGGACCAAAAACTAAATCCTTATCCAAAGTAGACTTTAAAATATTATATTTCACAACATCCTAGAAGCTCTGAGAATGCAGCCGGGAAAACCTCCTCAAAACATTACCAGTGGCTGAAGCCTTTGCAGTATCAACAGCCATACATGCAGTAGCCTGTGCAAGGGAAGGAAAGTACAGTTGTGTACACTTACCATAAATGTAGATGTTCGAGTGTCTTCACTGTTGCAGTCATCACTGTTGGGTTCTTCCTGCCGGCAGGCAGCCCTCAGTCGGCCAGAATGCCAAAGTCTGGGTCCGGCGTTGGCTGTTCAGTCATGCTCCCTGACGTCAGAGCGGCAGGAGTACAAAGCTGCCAGCCGACGCCATGTTCTCCAGTTTTTCTTGCCCCAGATGTCAGGTGCCCAAAAGTGAAGGCTAATAGTAAAACAAAAATGTAACATACAACAAACCCCATACTCTGTAGCAAATACACCTCAGAAGAAGGGTGAAGCAGGAAACCACAGTAATGAAAGTGTAAGAGGGGACAGGAGGGTGGGTAACCCAGACTGCAACAGTGAAGACACTCGAACATCTACATTTATGGTAAGTGTACACAACTGTACTATGTTCGTGTTTCACTGATGCAGTCATCACTGTAGGGTTGAATCCCAAAACTGAGATAAAGGGTGGTGGTTATAGAGTAGAAGGGGCGGCTAGAAGGCCCTGCAAGACCGCAGAAGCAAAGCCTGCCCTAGACTTAGAGTAAAGAGGGAGATTATAGTGCTTAGAGAAAGTATGCACTGAACTCCAAGTTGCAGCTTCCAAAATATCTTTGGTAGGTACTCCCCTGAGAAAGGCAGCTGAAGTAGCAGCAGCTCTGGTAGAGTGAGTTCTAATTTTTCCTGGGATTTGCTTTCCATGATGAGAGTAACAAAATCTGATTCCATGAGCAATCCATTTAGAAATGGTCTGTTTTGAAATAGCTTTGCCTTGAGAATTTGTTGCATAAGAAACAAACAGTTGCTCTGTTTTCCTGATATCCTTGGTTCTGTCAAGGTAAAAACGTAGTTGCCTGTGTACATCCAAAGAATGCAAGATCCTCTCCCCCTTATTTTGTGGATTAGTAAAAATGTTGGCAGGTGAATAGTTTGATTTAAAGCCACTTTGGAAACCACTTTAGGCATGAAAGTAGGATTAGTCCTTAAAGACACCCTGTCTTGATGAAAAATAATATAAGGTTCCACAGCCATGAGAGCTTGTAACTCGGAGACTCTCCTGGCTGAAGTCAAAGCCAGTAGGATAGCTGTCTTCCATGATAAATACTTAATATCAGATGTGGCAGCAGGCTCAAAAGGAGGCAGAGTGAGTTTTTCCAGAACATAGTTGAGGTCCCAGGCAGGTATGGGTGGTGTCCTAGGGGGCCTTAAATTCTTTTCTCCTCTGAGGTATTGTTTCAGAAGTGGATGCGAAAAGATTGGAGGGTCTGTATTGTAATGTGCAGAGATAGCTGAGGCATGTATTTTTATGGAGGAGAAGGATAAACCCTTATGCAGCATGTCCGTCAGGTAATGTAAAATCAATGGGATATTAGGAATGAGAGGATCCGAATCCTGAGCATGCATCCAGGTGCAAAATCTCTTCCATTTACCTGCATAAGATTTTCTAGTGCTAGGCCGTCTGGCTTCTAAGATGACATCCATGACCTGTTTGGGAAGGGTAGGAATAATCATAGACCCTGAATTCGCCAAGCTGCCAGGCTGAGAGTTTTGATATGAGAGTGCAGAACCTGACCCTGGTGTTGGGACAAAAGATTTGGTATCTGAGGTAAAATCCAAGGAGGCTCCTGGGATAGATTCATCAGTGTTGAGTGCCAAAATTGACAAGGCCAATTTGGGGCCAGTAAAATCATCTTGGGCTTGTCCTGTTTGATCTTTAATAACACCTGTGTAAGAAGAGGTAGTGGAGGAAAGGCATACCCCGAGAGGTTTCTCCAACTGAAAGAGAGAGCATCCACTTTCCATGCTAGTTTGTGAAATGTCCTTGTGCAAAAAATCTGCAACTGGTGGTTGAGGGGGGATGAAAATAGATCTATGTCCGGGCAGCCCCAGGCTTCTGTAATCATCTTGAATATTTGGGTGTCTAGCATCCACTCGTGTGGGTCTGACAGGTTCCTGCTCAGGCTGTCTGCCAGAATATTTTGTTTCCCTGGCAGGAACTGAGCTTGTAGATCCACTTTGCAAGCTAGAGCTGTGTTCCATAGAGTCATGGCTAGTCTGCAAAGGGGGTAGGAGTGTGAACCCCCTTGCTTGTTTATGTACCACATAACTGTGGTGTTGTCTGTCCGTATCAGTAGTTGTCCTGGCTGTAGAAGATCACTGAAAGCCAAGAGGGCATGCTGTACTGCTATTCTTTTAAATTGATATGTAGGTGCTTCTGATCCTCTGTCCAATAACCTTGCAGGCCTTTGCCCTGCAAGTGTGCTCCCCATGCGTAATCCGAGGCATCCGTGGTTAACACTTGGCTGGCTGGAGGCAGACTGAAGGCTTTCCCTTTGTTGTGAAGATATGCCATGGTCCACCAATGGAATTCCTTTTGTAGGCAAGGCAAGACAGCAATCTGTGTGTCTAGACTGTGGCAATGCTGGGACCATACACTTTAGGTACCATTGTATTTTTCTCATATGTAGTCTTGCATTTGGTATGAGAAGGATGCAGGAGGCCATGTAACCCAGAGCCTGCAGGAATTTCCTTGCAGTTAGCAGAGACATTAATGCCAAGGTTTTGAAAGTTGAAGCCAGCTGTAGTTTTTCGGATGTCAGGAAAGCCATCTGGGTTGTTGCGTTTAGAAGAGCACCCAGAAAAGTTATCTGTTGTGTGGGTGTCAAATTTGACTTTTTTATGTTCACAGTGAATCCCAGGTACTTGAGTAGATTTTGAACAAATTCCAGGTGCTGGAGTAAGACATCCTTGCTGTCTGCTTGAATAAGGCAGTCGTCCAGATAAGGGTAAATTTGAATTCCCTGGAGTCTGCAATAAGCTACTACTGGTGCCAGGCACTTGGTGAAGACACTGGGCGCAGTAGACAAGCCAAAGGGCAGTGCAGAGAATTGGTAATGTTTCGAACCGGCCTTGAACCTGAGGTATTTTCTGCACTCCTGTCTGATAGGGATGTGTAGGTAAGCCTCCTTTAAATCTAATGTCACCATCCATGCATTTTTGCCCAACACTGGCAGGAGCTGCTGCAGAGTAATCATCTTGAACTTTGGTATCTCCAGGAAAGTATTTAAAACTGACAGATCCAGGATAGGTCTCCATGAATTTTGTTTTCTGGGAACTAGAAAGAGCCTTGAGTAAAAGCCTTGCCCCGTCTCTGATTGTGGAACCAGTTATATGGCCCTCATAGCCATGAGGGAACCCACCTGGTTTAATGCCTCTGCCCATTGGTGTTTTGGTAGGTCTGGCCGTCCGTTTGGTCTTGCCAAGGTATGAAAGTGGAATTTGTAACCTTTTGAAACTACATCCAGAACCCACTTGTCTTGGGTTATGCAAGTCCAATTTTGTTGAAAAAGAGAGAGTTTTCCCCCCAGAGGGGCTTCCAGGAGAGAAGTTCCTGGAGCCAAGCAGGGGGAGTCATTGAGCCTGTTTTCTATAGGATTGAGGTCTGTCCTCTCCACCCCTGGAGGTGGAAGCACTCCACTGTCTAGGTCTGTAAGAGGTCTGTGCTTGGGCCCTCCCTCTGGAGCACCTATATCTACCCCTCTGAGGCCTGTCCAAGCTGGGAAAGGACCAATTTTTAGTTGGCCAATTTCTGCTAAATCTTGGGGGCTGAACTTGTAAGAAATCCTTAACCGTCTGCATGGATTTTGCTTATCCTCCATTTTCTTTATCACCTCTTCAGCCTTAGACCCAAACAAAACATTATGCTGAACAGGAGCATCCAGTAACTTTGCTTTGACTTGATCAGGTAAATTTTGTTCCTTTAACCAAGCATGCCTTCTAATGACTGTGCCAGTGGCAGCCGCCCTGCATGAAGCCGCCAAGGCATCAAAACCAGTGTAAACCATGCTTCCCAACTTGCTCAGTAGCATCCATCAAATCGTGTAATTCCTTATTATCTGCACATGCAGAAATGGTACTTAGCGTTTGTTTCATAACAGACAGCAGGAATTGCTGATATTTTAGCATATGAAATTGGCAATTTAAAGCCCTGATAGATAAAGTAGCAGAAGTGTACATTTTTTCCCCATCTCTCCAAAGCTCTGGAATCCTTATCTGTCGGAATAGGGTTTTTAGCAGAGGCGGCCTTAACACCCTTAGGACCCTGAGAAATGGTTTCTGGATCAGCAGCAAGATTTTTGTAAAGGAACTGGTGGGAGTCAGGAACCCTGTAATATCCGTCAGGCTTAGCAGGGGCTGGAGGAAAAGAGTCAGGAGTTAAATTAGCCTCAGAAAAGGCATCATCCACAATATCCAAAATAGGTGGAATAGCCAGGGGTCTATGTTGGGGAAGAAGAAGGAAATCCCTAAGCCTTCTCTTCGATTCAGAGTACTCCTGTCCTTCCCAGTGAAAATGTTCCCTCAGGTCATGTAAAGTTTCCCCAAAAGAAAAATCCTCAGGGGAGAAGCTGATGGAATGGATTCCTCAGCATCAGAATCCTCATAATGAGGGAAAGTATATTCCTGTTCAGAGGAAGACACTGAAGAAATAGATGCCTGATCAGAGGATTCAAGATCCAATTCTTGCCTTGACCTTTTGTGTGGAGGGGGATGTGAACCCCTAATCATGGTTAGTAAGTCCTCCGCCATTTTAAGCAGCTGTTTCTGAGATCAGAAGAGGTCTGGGCTGGTGTCTTTGATTTAGACGGAGTCTTCGCCTTTGTCTTTGGTTTTGCCTTAATCAGAAGCTGTGTAGGCCTGGAAACCCCCTCGGAAGCCGGTACCTGCACAGCGGCTCTGGACCCATCCGAGGGAGCATTGTCCGAAGGTCCTGCAGCTGGAGTACTCAAAGGCCTAGTTGTCTCATCGTGGGAGTCCGTTTCGGCAATTGGTTCTGAAATGGCCGATGACAGGGGCTGCAAAAGCACCTCACTGACGACGGCCGAACCTGGAGCTGGCTCTGTTTGTAAACCATCATCTGATTTGGACCTCAGAGGCCTGTCCTTATCCTTGCGTCGTTTGTGAACTCCGGTAGTCGGAAGCGTGTCCGACGACATTTTATAATTAAATCGCCTGCCAAAGTAGTGAAAAGCAAAATCATACCTCCGCTTAATCGTACGTTGGTTAAATCTAGCACAAAACCGACAACTAGCTACGTCGTGGTCAAGGCCTAAACAAGGAATACAGTAAGAGTGGAAATCCTTATGAGGCATTTACTTCCCACAAGAAATACAATTATTAACTTTTTCTGACATCGGACTGGAGCAAGAAAAAAGTTTCCCCAACGGGGTACTTAGCTTTGAGAAGAAGTAAGTAAGTCTTCGGACTGAAGTACGAAAAAATATCAGGAGTCAGCCGACCGGCATTTGCGAACTGCTTCCACCACACGGCAAGAAAGACTGGAGAACATGGCGTCGGCTGGCAGCTTTGTACTCCTGCCACTCTGACGTCATTGAGCATGACTGAACAGCCGACGCCGGACCCAGACTTTGGGATTCTGGCTGACCGAGGGCTGCCTGCCGGCAGGAAGAACCCAACAATGATGACTGCAACAGTGAAACACGATGAACATCTAAACCATATACAGCAGATTTTTCCTCTCAAGAAAAAACTGTAGACAAGTATTCCTCATACTTTCACAATTAGAATAAACTTTAACAGGAGCCTGACAATTCTTAATTCTGAAAATCAAAGTTGCAGAAGCATACACTTTTTCCCCATGCTTATTTATTAATCAGTTTTCCATCCTTGTCAGAAAGTATAGGATTGGAATTAACTAAATGTTTAGCAGCAGTAGGATTAACTAAAGATGCAGCTGCTGGATCAGGTTTGAGATGACTGTATAAAAACTTAAAAGACTAAGAAACTTTATACAACCTGTCTTTTTAGGGGGCAGAAGGCTGACTATACGGAAAACTGCAAGTGGTGATACACACATCCACCAGTGCTGACAGCAGTGGTCAAATGGGTGAATTTGTAACCAGTAATAGTATTTTCTGAGTGAGTGAGAATCTTCAGTATTCTTCCACTGAAAAAAAATGGCATGTTTTGGAAATGGTCTCAGACAAAGAGAAAGCCCCGCAGGGAGAAACAGATACTGCGCTCTCCTTAGAATCTGAATCAGAAATTTGAGGAGAAGACCCTGCATCTGTCCCGTCATCTTCCTGTCCAGATTCAAAATCAGATATCTTCAGGAAAACAGGCATCCCTTTCTATTTTACTAGCAACCATCTTTAAAGTGGAGTCCTCCTGTATTCTATGCTGGGATCTCTCTTGCATCCACTTTTCTGAAGTGAAAGCTACTACAAAAGGGCTGACTAAGTCTGTAAGCTAAGAGAAATCACTGAATCCCTAAATGATTTAGCCATCCTGCAAAAAGATTAGTCTCAAATAAACAGCTTGTAACAAAATCATGTCAAACTAAATGTCAAAAAATGCATTACTGTATCCTTTGGAGAGTCATCCACCTAAGGGAGCTAACACAATGATAATAATTGACCCAGTTGATCAGGATTTGGAAACTTATGTGGACAGTGACCTAACTTTTAACCAACACATGTCTACTGTTGGTTTACTATTAAAACTGCATAGGACGACCGGTCACATGGTTGACCCGAAATCCTGAACCTGGAACAGCGAAATTGAGGCCAAGTCGAAAATGAATACATCAACACCCGTAGTTTGACATATATGACATAGCAGGAGGTGACGTCAGTCACCAATGCTATGCACCTTAAAGTACGTAGCATTCCATAGTCAACAGCATGTGCATTTTATTATTTTGCAGGGGAGGCAAGCCCCCCTGCACCCCCCATGTGTGGGGCTGAGCCACCCACACCCCCTGCAAATTATATATACCAACTCTGAGATCACACTACAGTGAGGAAATGGGCTAATTCCCTGTTCCTCACTGAACCGCGATCTCAGTGCACAATGCCGAACTTAGATACTCTACCTACACTATCCATTCGCTGTAGTGTAGTCAATGTATTTTGAGTCAGCATTCTGCAAGTTGGAAAACTGCCTTTCAACCACAAGCCAGTCGACAGCAGTGACTTTGATTATTCAATAGTAAACCTCTATTGTCATAGGTGGTTACTAGGCTAACAACCACAAGGGCCTTTTTAAGCCTAGCCATGCATCTCAAATCTCTTGACAATTTCTGGCATCCTTAATACGTGTAGCTTGGGAGATAAAACATTTACAAGCAGGGGCCTGGGAGATGAACTATATACGGGTTGCTTGTGTCCAATAGAGACATGGGTGTCAAGCCAGGGATGAATTTCCCATTTCCCATCCAACTGTACAAATTACACTTGAATTGGGTTAAGGAGGTACTCTGCTTCACATTGATGGGGAGCCTGTTCCAGAGATGAGGGTAGTCTCTGGGATGCAAACCTGTATCTCCGGCAGGTCCTATTTATATCATAGGCAAGGTTTAAGTCTTTAGAACGGGTAATTCTGGTGCTGTTCGCTTGTGGATATGCAGAAGGTCCATCAGAGTGGGGTCTGACAATGGCCTGTATGGCAGGCATAGATATCTGCTCAACAGCCTGTAGGAGACAGAACACAGGGATAGGGCCTTGAGGCAGTCTGCATAAGACAGTTTACTTACACCCTGTATTCTTTTAGTGAAGAACCTCTGTGGAAATTCCATTTGTTGGATATGCCTTGTGAGGTACATGCCAAACGGGGTATTGTACTCAATGATAAGAAAGTCCTTCTATATTTATTCAGCCCTCTTTAGGCAAATCATTGAATGTAATGCCCACTTTGGTATGTATCTGTCCAGACCCATGCAACCAGACCCACAGAGATACCTTACTGAAAGGATAAAATGCCTAAACTATATGGATAAACTCAAAACCCTGTCACTATACTTGGTATCCTACAGACTGCAAAGAGGTGATCTGTATCTGGCATACAAAGTATCCTCTGACCTATTACTGATGTATTTACTATACATCAGCAAGTCAAACAATCAAAAATATTCTACCTAGGGATCTAAACCTCTCCTGTAGTATCGACAGAACAGCTTGAAGGGATAGGTACATTTCACAGAGGATAGTGGTGCTGTAGAACAGACTTCCCAGCCACATAAAACAACGTTCATTCCTGTCCATTTTCAAATGCAACTTAGATCAATGAGATGGGAAACAGAAAATTTACCCCAGGACTGCCCCTGTAGTACTAATGGACAGGTCCCCCCAAATTATCTATGGTATGATCTCAGTTATTACTAGGGATAATATGTAATTATTGACCATGGAACGAGTAAAGCCAATCTATAACCAAATGGGATAGGTTAGTTTGAGCACAAAAAGGGAAACTGGCCAGGCTTAAAATGGCCTGCTAGGGCAGCAGCCTAGAACTTACCTATGAAATTATAAGGATCAACAGCTGAATTAGACCCTTAGCTAGATTTAGTAAACTACTCCTGTCCACAGAAATTTGTGCAGGGGCATATACATGTTTAGTTTTCTATTTCTTTTTGACAGAAACAAATGGGGCCAACAGTGTTGTTAATGGCAGCAGCAACTTCACCAGGGATGGGCACATTTTGACTAAACAGGAAAGATCTCCCTGCTCCCTCTCCTGGGACTGGCAAGAGTGTCTCTCCCTTGCCCACTAAGGGGACCGCAAAAATTGCAGAGGATGTGGTCAACCCTCTGTCCATAGTGGCTCTAGGTGCCAGACCAGACAAGTACAAGAGGAGTAGCCTAAGGAACCAACTTTGGCCACAGTAGGGTCACCCACCTGCATCTGAGACAAACTGCTAGCTTGCTGTGGTGGCAAAGACTGTTCAACTTTTTCTATTTGTGGCTGGAAGAGGACCACCTGTGTGACCAGTAGTCTTTTCCATGGTCAAGCCAAAAATGATGCTTCTTTCTCTAGTTAAACAAGTGGCATAAGTCAGTAAAACTTTTAACATGTAAAAAGTCACTTTTCACAATAAAAAGCAGTAAAAAGCACTTTGATACACTTTGCCAACCCCAATTTTTTTTTCAGAGAGAAAAAATGACTTTCAACTGATTTTAACAACTTAACTTAAGCTGACAGGAAAAAGTGCGTTCCCTTTTAAAAGTACAATTAAGTCTAAAAACAGTGCATTAAAACAAACTGATAGTAGAAAAATAACCTTCCTAACCAGGAAAGAGCAATAGTATATTAAAATGTGGAAGGTATTCCCGAAAGGGAATTTATCTGTCCAGCAATGGAGTAGTACAACCTGATTGTCAGCCTTTGAAAGTCCACAGAGGAGCTTTCTCTATAGCGAGAGGAAAGCTCTCGATAAACCTGCCTTTTTAGGTAGTTCAGCACAAGCAAATGGAAGGTGCCCTGAAGCTTTGGAAGCTGATTTTGTGTTATAACCTGGGCAGTACTTAGCCGGATACATCAAAGGCTTCTACAGCAGTGATCAATGTGATGAAATCTTCATGGAATCTGTAGGGAAACTTTCCACCCACAGGCCTGCAATGGTTTGTGGGTGTCCCATACATGACCATTTTGTCTTTCTGTGGTGTAAAGAGACACTGACAGGAACAGATTCCAGCCCAGGCAGGTCAACAGTACAAGCAAAACGGCTAGCCCCAAAATTATATTTTTTTCGTTACCCTGAGCCTCCTACAAGGAATATTAAGGAAGCCTTAGGATACAAAGGGTGGAGGGGTAACTGTGGACCACTACAACAAAAACCTCTTTAATCCTTACAAAAACAAAGTTATGAAAGCTTCAGCTGGATCAAGTGGAATAAAAATAAAGATCCCAAAATAACTACATACACATGCAAGAGAATAAAGAAGTCCCTGGAAACAAAATAAATCAAACTGTTATTTAACATATTGCATAATAAAGGAATGAATAAGCACATGGCTGCAGCTTAAAGTATTCCATCATAGTTTTAGTATACACAGTGGCACATTGTAAATGAAGTGTCAATGTATTCACCAAACGTACAGGGGCAGTTTCATAACAAAAAGGTTCAGAAACTTATTAGAATAGGCCCACATAATTTTACTGAATCAGACTGCGGTGGTGGTGCTGCGGTAGCATTGTCACCTCACAGTAAGACGTTGTCCTGTTCGATTCTCAGCTAGAGCGTCTTGTGTGTGGAGACATGCATGAATGGGCACACCTTCGTTGAAGGTTTTGCATCAGAGCTGGCAACTTGGCACCTAAAAAAAAATCTACTGCCAATCATTAGCGGACCGGAGTTCCGCTGTGGCGACCCCTAACCGGGAAAAGCCAAAAGACACAACAACAACAACTCTTTTCAATTGAGGGATAGCATGGGGTGCATCCATACACTTTAATGGACATGGACACAAGCACTTGTCTTAGTGTGTCCATTAAGTGTATGGACACATATGCATGCACCCCATACATTGACATCACAGAGGGTAAAGTTCAATGAACTTACAGGTGGTTACTGTAGTTAAGGACTCCAAAAATACTTTAAAAAAAACAGGATCTCTTCAGGATTTCCACTGACTGCAAGTTTATGAAAACATGGCTATCACAAGAGATTAAAATCCAAAATTAAGTTTTCCATTCCCTCAGTATTCAAGGTGTTAAAACTGAAATGCTACACAGTAAAATGTACTGCTCATTAATGAAGCAGCAATAAGTTCAAAATTGCTGGATAAAAATGTCTAAAGTCAAATTACTAAGCTGCTTGACAAGATCAACTCATTATCCAGATTTTCATATGCAGGTCATATGAAAATCCGAGCTGAAAACAGAAGTTATGGACTTACCATAACATTCCAGCTGTGTTGTCGATCTTCATTTATCCTTGACTTATGGGAACTCTGGTCAGACTCTCAGAACCTGCTCGGCCGTTACAACAGCTCATGTAACCCAAAAACACTCAAGCTAAGTTCCTACCCAGAATGCCCCTCTCTAGATTATCTCAGATCAAGTTTGCAGCTAGAAAAGAAAGAAAGAGCTAGAAAGAAAGATAATGAAAAATAGTTCTATAACAATTGAAGAGGCTATGTCCAAGGTCATACATGAAATAACAAATAACCAGGACTAAAGTCCGTTCCTCCAAGGAGTTTGAAGGAGTGGGAAGGAGGGTGGGGTGTCAAGGATAAATAAAGATCAACAACACAGATGGAATGTTTATGGTACATCCATAATTTCTTTACCTGATATTGTCAAGCTCCATTTATCCTTGACGTATGGGACAGTCCCAAACTACCTTGCATCTTGGGAAGCCTTATGGAAGGATATTCCAGAGCACCATAGAACCAAAATTATGCTGTTTCCCTGGAGACCAGATCCACTTTGTAATGAGTTAAAAAGGCATGTGGAGAAGTCCAAGTTGCTGCTGCACTTATATTATCCATGGAGGCCTTAGCGTGGAAAACAGCAGATATGGCTATAGCCCTTGTAGAGTGTGCTCTAACTGGGGCTGGTAATTGGAGATTTTTCTTATTGCAGATAAAGCTTATACATTCTCTTAACCACTTAGATAACGTAACCTTGGAAACTGGTTTACCCATGGAGGGGCCTGAAAAGGAAACAAATAACTGGTCCGACTTTTTGAAGTCTTTAGTTCTGTTGAGACAAAAACACAATTGTTTGTCAACATCAAATAAGTGTAAGCAATATTCTCCCTTGTTAGAGAAATTAGGGAAGAAGACTGATAATTCAATGGATT
Organism: Protopterus annectens; assembly: GCF_019279795.1. NCBI lineage: Eukaryota > Metazoa > Chordata > Ceratodontiformes > Protopteridae > Protopterus > Protopterus annectens. Next base: position 921,102,754 of record NC_056739.1, read on the forward strand.
GATTAATGTTAAGTTTCGAGCATTACTTTTGGAAGAAAGGATGGATTGTTTCTTGGCGATGTCCTTTCCTTATGAAAAATCAAATACAGAGGTTTTGAGGAAAATGCATGAATCTCTGAAATCCTTCTAGCGGATGTAATGGCTACAAAGAAAATGGTCTTCCATGAAAGAAATTTCAAATCACAAGTAGCCGACAGCTCAAAGGGGGAATGGACCAAGGACTGCAAAACCATAGTGAGATCCCAGGGGATGAGAGGGGTCCCTATAAGGAGGCTTTAGTCTTAATGTTCCTTTCAGAAAAACCTTACACAGCCTATGTGAGATTTTGTTCTTCAAAACCATCATGAAGGTTAGAAATACCAGCAAGCTGAACTTTGATGGTAGAAGAAGCAGCTCCCTGTTTGAACAGTGTAGTCAAAAATTGTAAAACCTTTTCAACTGGTGCCAAAAAAGGATCAAAGCCATTATCATGTGCCCAAACAGAAAATCGTTTCCATTCATGGAGATAGAGCTTCCTAGTGGAAGGATTATGGGAAGCCAACAAAATCTTTCAAACTGGAGAAGATATTTTGCCTGGCGATCAATGGAACTGGTGTAACCAAGCTGTGTGCTTGAGGTTTTTCAGGTTAGGGTGTACTAGTCCCTGAGGATGAGACAGGTAAGGCCAAAGAAAGGGGAGCCAACCTTGGCGAGGCCAGAATAGGCCAATGAGAATCACCCTGCTCTTCAACCTTACAGCTTTCTTCAAGAAGAGAGGTATTAGTGGAATGGAAGGAAAGGCATAGAGTATTCCTGAGAGGCAACCATGAAGGAGAGAGTCTCTCGGAGATTCCCCCCGAGTGGGGATTAGGGCAAAGCAGCTGCTGCACTTGTTGTTTAGGGATAATGCAAATAGGTCACAGCAAGGCTGGCACCAGCAATGGAAAATCTCCTTCGCCATTCTCGGATTGAAAGACCACTTGTGAGGTAGGAGAATGCATCTGCTCAATTTGTCCACTATCACGTTCGAGCTCCCCAGCATGTGCATTGCTACCAGAAAGCAGTTTGAAGAGATCGCCTATTCCCACACCCTGAGAGCTTTTCAGCACAGGGGGTAAAACTTGGTTCTGTCTTATCTGACTGAACTGCAACTGTTCTTAATGGCTTGCAATGCTAAGACCACTGCCCTCAGTTCCAGAATACTGATATGCAGATTGGCCTGTATCTGGGACCAAGTGCCTTGGACTGTTCATACCAGATAATGCCCACCCCACCTGATCTGGGAGGTATCTGCGGTCACTATGGCCTTGGGTTGGGGTATAACAAATTGTTGGCCCAAAAGAATTTCCTCAGACTCCATCCACCAAGATAAGTCCTTCTTCCAATGGTGGTAATTCAGATGAGATGAATCAGGATGAGTGAGAATGGACCATTGGGAGGCAAGAAGCCACTGCAAATTCTCATGTGAAACCTTGCTAGCGGAACCAATGTGATGGCTGTTGCCATGGATCCTCGAACCTGTAGAACTAAAACAGCAGAACATTGTCATTAGAGAGAATAATGTCCACCTGGGATTTTATCTTCTGCAGTCTGTGAAGAGGAAGGGAGGCTACGCAGGAGGTTGTATTCAGGCAGGCTCCTATAAAATCCAGTTGTTGAGTCAAATTTAGATTTGGCGAGGTTTACTATTATACCTAGACGAGAACAAATGTGTAGGGTGAAGTCTCTTGTCTGTTTGAGTAGATGCCTGGTGGGAGCGGTAAGGAGCCAGTCATCCAAATATGGAAACACTCTGAATCCGTGCAGTCTCAGATGAGCTGCTACTGCTGCCATACACTTGAACACCCTGGGGGGGCTGTGGTGAGACCAAAGGGCACAGTTCAGAACAGATAATAACCGGCTCCCACCCAGAAGCGGAGGAACATCCTGAAGCGCTTTTCCAATTTTATGTGGTAATATCCATCCTGGAGGTCTACAGAGCACATCCAATCATCTTTTCCTAAGAAGGGGAGAACAGACTGAACCATGACCATTCAAAATTTTGTCGGCCGAACAGAATGCTGAGATCCAAAATTGGTCTCCAGTTCCCTGTCCTTTTTGGCACCAAAAAGAATCTTCGAGTAAAATCCGGATCCTATCTGGTTTGGTGGGACTTCTTGGACGACTCTTTCTCCTAGCAGCTTCTCAATTTCCAGAGCTGCCAGATCTATCTGATTGGTAACATTGGGAGTTCTTCTTTTCTTGTTTTTGGAGTAAGAACGAAGGAGCTGTAGTATCCTCTGACAATGATCCTTAGCACCCACGAATCTGTGGTAATTTTTTGCCAGGCTAGTGGCTGCAAGGATAGTCTTCCCCCGACTGTCACCAGAGGCAAGCAATTGGGCCTTCCTTCAGGAGTGCTGGTAGGATTTCCCTGAAAGAGAGTCTCTGGAACCCTGATTTTGCAGGCCACCTCTGCCAGGAGGTCAGCATCTTCCATTATAGCTCCACCCCCCTGCCTTAAGGGGAGTCAGTACCACGTGTGTCCTGGAAAGGCCCTTGGGTTTTCTTGAACCATATTTTCCACTTCTCTGGTTCATGGAATAGGAGCGTTGGAGAGCACAGAAATATATGCCCACGGCAGATAGGGTTTTTCCATCCTTTTTAGACCTGGCCAAGGTATCTTTGATTTTGAGACCAAAAAGGGAAGATCTGTCAAACGGGATGTTGACGAATGAAGACTTAAATAGCTCCACAAATTCAAACAAGCGCATCCAGGCATGCCTCCTCGCGGCTATGCTGGAACATGCTGCCCTAGTCATCCCTTCAGCTGTATGCACAATAGGCCTCATGGATAAGTAAGTTAGAGATAGATTCTAGGATAGCAAGCTGAGAGGCAACTTTATCCTGTACCTCATCAGACATAGCTCCTGCAAGTGTACCTGAGAGCTCCTTGAGCAGATCCCTCTGAAGTTTAATGAAGTGTGCCATGAAATTCAGTGACTGTAATGCAAAGGTCGAAAAAGCATAGACCCGCTTCCCAAACCTATCACCCTGGACTCTCGGTGCCACAACCACCATAGTATCTACTACTAAACCTTTCGCCCAATGCTGATGGTTCTCTGGAACCAAAAGGATTTTATCTGGTCTCCTGGGGATTAGTTCTATGGAATCAGGGGCCTTCCATGCCCAGTGTGCGATCAACGTAATAAGATCGTTAGCAGGCAGGGTCACCCAAGAGGTAGCTGGGCGAGTACCGAAAGCTTGCAGGTACACAGACTCCTCTGAGGACGGATCTTGGGGCTTCCAGCCACCCCTCTGCTTTAATATTTCAAGAATGTCTCCAAAAGGAGAAGTCTAATGACGATGACCAGGGGGGGACACTCCCTGTCATCAAAGTCAGTGTCCTCAGTGACTGATTCCTCCTGGGAAAGTGCTTCCTCTTGCACAACCTCTTCAGGGGCATCTCCTCAGTGAGAAATTCTATGGAGGACTCAGAAGAGGTAAGGCCCTGTACAGGGGTGTCCTGCAGTTTCAATGCTCACTGTCCAGGTGTGGAGGTTGGTGAAAGTTCTGGACCAGAGAGAATTCCAAGAAAATGCTTCGATGGGGTAGAAACTGGCTGAGAACATGCAGAGGCTAAGACCCTATTCCATGACCTGAAAGGAAGGCCCCCCTGAAGAGGAGTGGGAGCCCAGAACCAGAAAGGGCAACCTTGGAACAGTGGTCCCGCCCCGCTCCAAGGAAACCGCTATCCAGGTCAAAGCAGAGGAAGAGCCCACGAATGAGGCAGTGGAGCTACGACCCCAGAAGTACACTGGTTATGAAGGAGCTGAGGTACTCAGAGCAAACACTGGGGCTAAAGGCAAAAGAGCTGTCTGCACCACAACAGCCAGAAGCGGGGTTGATCAGAGTAGTGGTCTCTAAAGCCTCAGTGTAGGTTAGAGGAGGAATGTCTGGTTGAGTCCTTGGAGAAAAAGTCCCATCTCCAGGGAGTGAATCTTGGGAACAGGTTGAAAGACACAAGTAACTGATCCACCAATCTCACAATGTCAACTTCAGTCAGATTCCTAGAGGAACAGACACGAAGGGCTAAAGGGGATTCTGACCTCTCTAAAAAGGGGCTTGGATGTTGTCTCTCAAAGGGATCTATTGAGGGAGAATACTTAGTTCGAGGAGCCAAAAAGAACCATGGTTCCAATGATGCTGGCAGTGCAGTGGGAGGAACCGGTTCCAAAAATACCATTGTCACCGTAACCAGCTTCGAGGAACAACAGGTGACATGAATAGTTGGTGCTGAGGTGAATGGCACCAAAACTTGAGGTGCAGAGCATGCTACTATTGGAACCAAAGAAGACGGTTCATAGATTTTTTGGTAAACAACTTTGGTTCCGCGGTAGGTGTGGGAGCTGAAGATTTAGATTTCTTATGTGCTGGGGATGAAGGGGATGCTGGCACTGAGAGACTCCTCTTCTTAGCATGTTCAGTCTTGAAAGAAGCGTAAGAGAAAGATGAAGGAGAAGACGCATCCAAATTTGAAGTCCTATGCTGACTGGACTAAGCCTCATCAAAAGATGTTTTAATCAGACCTTTTAAAACAAGCTTATTTTTCCTCTCTACGAGGGCCCAATGACTAAATGCTTGACAGATATCACATTCTTGTTGTAAATGAGCTGGGTCCAGGCAGCAAACGCAAGATGAATGCCCATCAGAATTGGGCATTTTTTTCCACAACCAGAACATTGTTTAAAGCCAATTGTACCTTTACTCTCATCTGCCATGTTGATTGATAAAAAGGAATCAACGGAAGAAGACACTCACAATAGATATAAATGCACACAGAAAAAGAGAAGATGGGGTAAAGGGCTACCAAAATGGTAGGCCAGAACTACAAGAGGTAGGGGCAAAAGGGACAGCCCTTCCAGCGATGGTAGGACAGATACCACAAGGTAAAAGGGAGAAAGGGACAGTACACTCACTTGATAAAGAAAGCAACTAAAGTTTAACAGGAAAAACTACCAACACTGGTAGTCAAGAACACCGAGGTGTCAAGAAGAGTTAGCAAAGGTGAGAAATGAATGAAGTCAAGCGGGTAGGAGAAAAAAAAGTTTCAGAAAATTCCAAATACTTATGGAAGAAAATAATGAAATTACACTTAACCCAGAGAGAGTTCGGCTGATGCATCCTTAACAGAAGAGTGGCAAACGAGATCTGAGGTAATCTACAGGGAGCATTCTGGGTAGAACTTAGCTTGAGAGATTTTGGTTCACGCGAGCTGTTATAACAGCCGAGCCAGTTCCGAGAGTCAGAACAGAGTTCCCACACCTCAAGGATAAATGAAGATTGACATCAAATCATAAGTTTTGTCAAACTCAGGCCAAGGCAGTTAAACCCAAGACCTATAATGGCAGTGTGCTTTGGATATCAGGCATAATGTGCAAGTACTAGAACAACAGGAAGAACACAAAGCTGAATAAGAATTCAGGCAGGTCCCCCAAACATCATTACTGATACAATATGATATTAACAATAAACACAAATTGATATTATGATGTTACAATATTAACACACAGGTGTTTTACCAATCATACTCCAGAGGCAAATGCTAGCAGACAGCTGTTGCCATCTTCATGCCATAGAATACCCTTGGTCTCCTTACACCATAATTTGCTCTGTGTCAGCACTCACAGGACAATATAACCTTTTCCATCTCAACAGCTTCACAGACCTGTTCCAAAATCCAAGTCACAGGTATCACAGACAGATACTACTTTGTATAAGTAAGCCACCACCACTGTTTCCATCTTAAGTTACTTCTCAGTTTATAAGGTGTAAACTACATTCAGCATTTAAGTTACTTCTCAGTTTATAAGGTGTAAACTACATTCAGCATAGAACACCAGTAGACACAAAGAACATATAACAGTATCAGAACAGTGGAAATCCAGCTACTATATACCATGCACGTATCAAGCTCTTAGCTCAGGAACTCTGGATAAAATCAGAAATAATGGGGGAACAAACACCCAAAATCAGGGGGCGGACTTTAAATATTGCTGTTATAAACTTAGAAAGTTGTACAACAAGTTTTGCATTAACATGCATTTTCTGAAGGATAAGAAGTCTGACACTCAAATGTCTGCCTTTATTTAATGACATCAATCCCTAAATGTTTGCCAGAAATCTATTAATTGTACGGAGAACAGACCAAAACTATGAGGCAAAATTCTTGGACATTCTGCAAAACTCTTAACATTGCATATAATCTACCAATAGGAATAACTAATAGAAACTAGCTATCTCAAACAAAAATTAGCCAGGCAGCCTGTGACACACCACAGGCAGACAATTCAGAAGCTTCAGGCTGAGTAAGGTCAGGCACGTCACCACATTATGCACCATGTCCATGGCAACCCACAGAAGATGTCAGCAATGGATAGTCAGCACAAGTAGTAAAAGTAAAGCAAGAGTATCTCATGGCAATGGCACTATTACTGAGAAATCTATGACGGCGAAGTGTCCTGGGACAGATAGGGTTTATGGAAGAAATGTTAGGGAAACAGATTTGAAAAGTCCTACTGATAAATGCAACACTCAGGTAAACTCATTGGATCAAATGAGATCTCCTTTCTGTATGCAGGTGTCTAGGCAAACTGCTTCTGGTTGTAGACAAAAACCTGTATGGCCAACTGCATTGTCCTTAGGTCAGAATACTGGTATGAAGAAGAAGGTCTCACAGGAACTGCATCTGTTATTAGAACTATTGTGAAGTCCACTGAATCCATTTAAGTTATGATCATTCCACCACTTATAGGAATCTACAATTTCACCAACACAAGTGAAAGCGTAAGACCTGTAGGCAAGTACTTGTACCTGATGTTATCAGCTACCTCATATTTCAAACCTGAGCTGTAGGACCACATGGAAGTCTTAAAACAGGTCACTAGTTTCAGTTCAGAGGACTGTAGTATTCAAAATGTAATTACATTTTCCATTAAGGATGATGGGCACTTTTTTTTTTCGTATTTTACAGAAGAAACTTTCTGACAATGACTGCAATTAGGGAACTTTTTCCACAAAGATGTGAGGTCTGACGGCCTACCTTCCTAGAAGGACAAAAGAAGTCTTAACTTCTTCAGAAGCTTTGACCTATCACTTCCACTCACCGCCGAACACCTTCTGCCTGCACTGGGAAAGCACCATAACAGATGCACATGATAGGATTAATTTGTCTAGACCTAGGTTGATACTAATGAGCTTGACATGTTTGGTAACACTCAGTTTGTCTGACACTTGTAGAAATGAAGTGCACAGCTACAAAACATTAAGAGATGACAAAAGTCTTTGTCCTGTTGCTTCACTAAAATAAAGACTTGTCATTTAATCAATTCACCTCTTCAGCCAGCTCTGCATTCCTTTGTCTTTATCTTGTTCTGTACCAAAATATATTCACTCTGTAGGAAAATTTAAGTGTCAGCCTTAACAGACATTGTTGGGTAATTAGTCTGAATCAGACATTTGTTTCAGTGACATGGATGAAACTCCTTACGTAAAGGCTATGATGCACCATTCACTATGGTGTGCAACATACATATTAAGAGGGCTTTCTTTAATTGGACTACTATATATGAAGTCATGTAAAACATGATGAAAACTGTGCTAAAGTGAGAAATGCACTGCCTTTACCATATGCTGCAACTTGTACCACTTCCTTCATGACTGTGGTGGGCATATAGACATTCAACATCAGCTCATTTCCTCTACACTTTTTTGACCATACCCACTGCAGCATTAATTTTCTAATCAATGTTTGTATTGGAAAAATTAGTATTCTAGAAAAAGAATGAGTTAAACACCTAGGAATTCTGGTTTGTCATAATCAGACCCCGAAAGCAGCTGTCAAGAGCAGACTGCAGAAATGGAGAGTAGTATACATAACACAGAGCACAATTCTTAAGAAACACATCTGGTACTTAAAAAGTGGTAAATTACCAGGTAGTGTCTTCAGAGCTATCCTGCTTTCTTTCTATTAATGCCTGTTTTTCCAGTGTCAAATTTATAAGTAAAACCTTAGTGAGAGGTTACTTTCCCCCCAAACATGACATCACCGAAAAGTTCACTGAACTTACCCTTGGTGATGTCAACATAGTCCGTGCATGCGACTGCATCCCTACACTTTAATGGATAACCCACAGTGCATATGCGGGTTCCTGATCATTAAAGTCTATGGATGCACTGCACACTATCTCCCAAGGGAGAAAAGGATGCAACAGAATTATGTGGGCACATTCTTAACAAAAAGTTTACGATGCTTTTAATTCAGAAACCACCCACTTAATTTTTGTAAAATGGGTGAAAAATACATTGCGGCACTAAAGTTAGAAAATGCTATGGTGTATAGTCAAACAGCGATGGAAAATTTTAACATTTATCCTTGACGTGTCCTTACCTTTCTCCTTTCTTTTCTTAATCATTTAGGTCTGTAGCTGTTAAATACAGGCTCACAGGCCCAGAAACTTACAGATCTGGCCTTCAGGAAGCCTGCATTCCAGTATGACTACAGGCAAAAGGTTGAGCATTTTTGGGTCAATACAAAATTGGTCAACTACATTTTGTCGGCATATGTTTAGTCAACCGCCAAACACTATGAAAACACTGCTCCCCCACCCCTGGCAGGAACCATGATGCAGCCCATTCCTGTGCTTCATTGCTTTGAGTCACTGGAATGCGACTGACATTTTGAGAGTCAAGGATGTACAACTCACTTTTTAAGAATATAAACTTCAGCATATCTGTTTCTCACTGAATGATCAAGAATGTTTATAACTTAGCACTAAATCGGAGTCCCAAACGCAGTGTGTGATCTCTGCAACTCCTTGCCTTTCCATTCCACCACTGCCCACTTGGTTTATACAGGACAAAGAGAAAGAGACAAAAAAATGTGGTACGGCCTGTTTCATGTAGTGCGTAACTAAATCTTCATGTTTTTCTGAAGGTGTGCAATAGTCTGACTGGCAGGCCAGTCCTCATTGCCATGATACTGGTACATCTATATGGAAACCTGCATTTTGTTTTCATCTAGCTTGTCTACCTTCACCATGATCCTCCCCCAACCCCAGCTCTATCAGAGAGCCTAAAACTATTAGTGACCTAAAGCTTCCATTCCTAGGACACAACCAGGCCAGAGATCAGTAATTATTCTCCGTGTAAGTGCATCTCCAGTTTTCAATAAGGAACTACTATGGTCCATTAACAATGAAGGTCAAGACTGTTGTACTTTTCAACTAACCAATGCAGGCATTAGTCCGAGCAGTAAGTCAAGGTTCCTGAGGTACAAATGCAATGAAATGTCACGGACGTGCATCCTGCTTGTTGGGTTCCCATTTCATGTCTGTCGTAGACACTGGTACTGTGCTTCACACCAATCAATGAAAATTACAGCAGCATTTATCATCCAAGAGGAAGGTATTATGGAGTCACCTGACCTCCCCAGTCCCACCTTCTGCCAGTTTTGCTCTATTTTCAAAATCTAGACACCAGCAGTATTTATGAGCACTGTCATCTATGCCAGATGCCCTGTTATAAGACTCAATTTTCAAAAAGAAACCTTGCCAGCTTCCCTTCTGGAATGCAGAAGTGAGATGAAGTCAGAGTTTAATAGCATTAAAAAAGTATCCGTTTGTTTATTAAATAACTACAACGGTATGTCTACAGACTTCACAAATGGCAGAAGTACATAAGGAAGACAAAGGCTGCGAGTGTGACTATCTGCTCGAACCATCCAACTGTGAGCATTTCATGCAGCTGTGAAGTCATACAGGACCATTTTTAAACATCTGTATCAAATTCTTATGTTGTTTGACATAGCCATATTTTTAAATATTCCAAAAGTAGAAATCTACCAACATAATATGAAAGAATATTCCGTTCTCAGGAAATATCATTTATTGATAAAATGTGTTCCTATCAGGAAAGGTATTTAGTTTATTCTACTTCTGCAAACTTAATTTTGCCAATTCAACTAAAAGCATAGTTCTGCAATAAATAAATAAAACAAAAAACAAGCATTACTTAGTAAATATTTTAGGCATGAAACACTGACACAATGAGGAGGAAAGGAAAGCAGTTATGGTGGAACTGCAAAGACCACAGTAAAATAATAAAAACAGAAATAAACATATAAACATACATAAACATATAAGCTGCAAAAGCAATAAAACAAGTGTATAAAATGTGATTATTATATTTCTGAATTAAGACTTTGTTCACTTTTTCATGTAAAGATAAAACTTGACAAATAATCAATTATGTGAAGTTTTTTCTCACTAGCCAGTACCATTTACACAGGCTGTATGTATACATTTCTGCTTTGCATAAGCTGACCCTAACAGGTTAACTGTAATTGACAACATACTAAAGAATTCCTTGAATGAAAAATGCACTAGTATCTTAAATATAAGTTTTTAACCTCCAAGTTTTAAAACTTAACAAAACACTTGGCTTAGCACTTCAATATTACATCCTACAACTTGACATGAGATATGATTCATATATCGTACATCTCTTTTGAACTCTCACAATTTTTCAGTAGTAAAAACAGTTGTCAAGATAACATTTATATTAATCATTTTAAAATTTCACAGTCAGAAGATAACCAGTGCAAATCCATAATTAATATTCAAAGGCATTAAGTATTTCAACAGCTGCGTACCAGTTCATATAGCAAATATATCCGTACCGTTAAGTAGCAAAAAGTTAAAAAACAAAAGACATAACATTTGTACAAGACATAAATAAAATGGAGGCTTAGATGCCACAACATTTTATTTATAAAAAAATAGAACCAAGCAAATAAACCAAAAGCAGCCTCTAAAGCGCACAAAAGTGCTTTCATGCATATACAACAAAGCATACTGTGTTATTAATCATAATGAAATTTCTTCCTGAAGTTGCTGATTACAAACCTTTTAAGAATAACCCTTGAGGTTTGATAAATGAAGATAGCCCTGCAAAGTGAATGCAGCATGTTTATTCTCTGCCACTTAAGCACTGCTCTTCATACATGAGGTATGCAAACACTCGAGTATCTCAGGGTTGAAAAAAAAAATGGACTCTATTCAGAGCTGCCATTTTCACATTTTTTCCAAGAGCCAATCGTACTACAGATGACACCGAATAAAAACAAAGTACTGTAGTTCCTAAATAGTCTAACAGCAGTACTAAATACATCTACTGCTTGTAATTCTCAAGTGCAACTGCACCAGTGCTGCTGTAGAAAACTGCTTGAATCGGAAGAATATGCATCACACACTGCCATAACAAGAGAGAGGTCAGCAGGACACTTGTCAAACTGTATGGTGGCACCAAATATTAAACAAAAGAGCTGGACAGTTTACAAGCTATCAGTTAAGTGACTGCATAACAGTTTCTAGACTCTCAAACGGTCTTATCTTTTAAGGTAGTTAATTTAAAAAAAATGTACTGCTGCTTACCCTGCAGCTACAAGAAAGCAGTGTACATCTGTAGCTAAATGTGTTAAGAGTCTCCACATCACAGCATCAGCAAAGATAAAGGGTTGAAACTACCATAATGTCTCACTCAGAGCAGGCCTTTAAACACATTTTTGACCAACATGCAAGAAAACTGTACAGTACACATACAGGTGAAGAGGCATGATGCTCTTACATCAGCACAAGGTAGAATGAACTGATGAAACAATACTGCCTTTCTATGGAATTTGCTGCTTAAAATGCATATTGTACAGCAACTGCCTTTGCTGTAAAGGAAAGTGCACAAGAGACTACATTCAAACATAGCTAAGAACTGCTTAACTAAAGTCTTTATCATGCACTCCATTACAAATTTTCTTAAGTGCTTTAGAGAAATCACCATGCCTTGGTGGGTGGAGGTAATTAAAATTCAAAGCCACTCCCTTGCTCAGTTGGCTTAAAAGGTCTCTTCTTTGATTACATTTTGAATGACTTGGGTTTAAATAGTACAACCAGGCAGGAGAAAGGCCATTTAATGTTCAATGGCCTGTTCTTACACCTCCAAGGTAAAAAGGCTGTGGGACTTTCCTCCACAGCAGCACCTTCTGGAGCACATCAGAGTCTAGCCCCCGGGCACACATACCAAATGCTTTATGCCTGTATGAACTGCGCATATGAAAGTCTTAGGCGGCCGCGGAGGTGCGGTGGTTAGCGTTGCCACCTCACAGCAAGAGGTTCTCTGGTTCAATTCTCAGCTGGGGTGCCTTCTGTGCGGAGTCTGCATGTCCTCCCTGTGGTCGCGTGGGTTTCCTCCAGGTACTCCGGTTTCCTCACACATCCCAAAGACATGCTGTAGGTGGATTGGACACTCCAAATTGGCCCTAGGTGTGAGTGTGTGCCTTCTGTGGAAGGTTGGGCTCCAGGCTGGCACCTTGGCACTGTAAAACTCCACTGCCAATCATGAGCAGACGGGTGATCTGCTGTGGCACCCCTAACCAGGAAAAGCCAAAAGAAGAAGAAGATCAATCGTAGAAAGAGGTGCTATGAAAGCAATACTACTTGCAGACCAAGTCTGAAAACACTGTTCAGCCAGTGGCACAGGGAAGTCATGGAATACTAAAATATCTGCAGGATAACAGACGCAACATCCCCCTCACACTGCAAACATATAAGACTGGGCTCCTCAAATGGGTAATGTGGTTTGCTAAAAAGTTGGAAGCAAGGACAGAATGAAAATGTCACTAGGGATTAGAACAGGTTACATGGTTAACAGGCAGAACAACCGATTATAATTTTAACACCTGATGTATGCTATCAAACTTTTTTTTTCTCTGTGCATTCTTTTTGTTTCCCCTCGGTTCATCCTACGGCATCCTATCCCAGTGTCCCACATCCATCAGAGAGTCTACCAGCCTTCTCCGCATCCCTGGACTTTCTCTGTAAGGACTAGAGCCATCACTGAGCTTAATGTCCTAGAGGTTCTGCCCATCATGCCATCAGCCAGGGGATTTTTTGTTTTTAATTAATGCCCGTCACCATTTTCCTCTCACCATGCAGTCTCTCTAACTTCATCCAGAAGGTGGACATGCTGACATATCACTCCGCTTCTGTGGCAGTTCAATGTCCCCCCGATCCTTTTCAGAACTACACCTGCTTCTTCACATGTCCCAGACTCCACAAGAGATCATGCGGGGAACATCCTCGAGAAATATCCTCCTCAGGATGGCAATACCTATTCCTCCCCTGCAGCTCTGTCATTCACCCAATCTTCTAATGGAATTCAGGTTGGCTGGGCTATAGTCAGAGTTTTATCCCTCACCACCACCAGAGCAGACTGATACTATCAAATGTACTTGAATAACTAATGCCAGGGTCCTGCCGAGACAAATATCATAAAATATAACTTTCCCCCATATGGCTGCAATATGCTTTGCATTATATTGTCACTAAATATTAAACAGGCTGATAACAAAAATTTAAAGAAAAAACATCTGACAATATAATAGATAAAGAGGGGTTTGATTACTGGAACCGTTTGGACTTTTTAGCAAATTAGTCCCCACTGAATACAGGTTCATAGGTGCTTACTAGGATATTTATCTGTGAGGATCTTAGGAAGCTCTTATGTTTTGCAGAAAGAATCTCCTAAGAAGGGCTGCACAAGTGCATGTTGGGTACTTACATGCTTCCCCTATCAATGAGAGCCACTGGTGCTAAACCAGGAGTGAATTTGGAGTTGCCCATCAATATGTTCACATTACATTTCAACAGAGTAAGATAAGCACTTATGTGGATGGGAAGCCCATTCCATACAAGTGGTATTCTCTGTGATACATACCTATCACTCCAGCATGTTCTGTTAATTCTGAAGAAGAGACTGAGGTCCCTTGAGGGGGTGCTTCTGATGCTCTTACACTTTCAACTGTGTAACAAAGCCTGATAAAAACAGGATCTGTTAAGGCTCTACACAACTGGCAATGGTTGCCTCTGAGTAGCCTATATGATACTGAGATGAGAGATAAGGCTTTGAGACTGCCAGCATACTTCTTATGATGGAGGCCCTTGATATTTTTTTTAATGGGGAAGCTTTGTGGTTATTCTAGCTGTGACAAATGTTTAGACAGGTACATAATAAAGGAACACAGTACTCAATGATCAGCCTAATGAGTGCAGAGTACAGAAGAACAAATATATGGGTGCCATACCCTTCAATATACATGGAGATTAAAAAAGCCTTACCTATAATAGTGGATATGTGGTGATCAAATGGCAGTTTATTGTCAACACAGGTTTTCAGATCTAATTACGGGATCAGTGTTCGCAGGAGAGGGGGTTGTTGTCTAGTAGTTACAAAGGGAATTATGCTTGCCTAATGACACAATTATACGTTTCTTGGCATTTAGTTTCAGTCCATGGTTTTGGCACCAACTACTTGTTTGGGACAGGCCCTCTTGCAGGATCATAGTGTCCTCTGGAGAGTTTATGATGGCCCCAAGTTTGCAGTAATCTGCCTAGTACATTTTTACACTACTTGTACTTTATTTGGTTCACAACAGAGGAGCACAGACAAACTGTTTTCATTATACAGCCATAACCAGAAGTCTTTCTGATCATTTTCATAGACATGATACCCAAGAAATTTCATCTGGCAATGGACTTCACCCAAAGATCTCGAAGGTGTAGAAAAGCACACAACTACATCTTGATCTTTCCATCTCCGAAAAACATCCCAACTATACCTCAGAGTAACAGCTTATGCTAAAATAAAGTTCTAATTATATGCAGCTTTTAATTGCCCCCAGGAGTCAATATGAATAATTGCAATTGTTATTGAAAACCATGCAACTGTTACTCAGTAAAATCATTTGCCCTCCCTTCGACAGGTTCAAGTGCTTAGAACCCATGGTACACCTATACTACATGACAATCACTTGGGAAACAATCTGTTCAGTATAATATACAAGCCCACACACAACAGCCTGACAAAGATTAAAAATGGTGCTTTCTGCTGCATATAAATCTGGCATCTAGCTGGTGTAATTGTGCACCCACTAAAAACCTTTTCACATAGGAGATGATTATAAACTTGACAGCTGAAAATATATATGTCGACAACTGTAACCATATATAATTAGAAAATTACATCAAAAAGCTATCCCCCTCAATGTGGTATGCACAAATGAAACCAGCAAAATATGACAGCAATGCCCCCAATATATACCTACAAAAACACTTTACAGAATCACAAAAGAAAAGGAAGCAATTACCACTAAGACACAAATAGGTTTAATGGTTTAACAAGGCAAGAGAAAAAAATTAGCTCAGTGTGATCCAAATGTGGTAAATTGCACATCTGTAAGAGGTTAGTCTTGAGTATCACACACATGACCCCAGAGGAGTTACAGGTGTATGTGGGAAAGAAATAGGAACATACTGCAGAAAGGAGTTACGGGACATAGATTTGTTATCTAGATTCATCTGTTAACAGGGAGTCCACATTGAGAAAGGCAGCCATATACTGACAAATCTCCCTTCATCTCCCTGGGGTTGGAATCAACATTTTGGAAAACACACAACTGATTTATTTTAAGCAAGCAATGAGAAAAGTAGTCAAGAATCAAAACAGAAGAGCAACAGCAAGACAGCGGTGACACTGATGCTGCAGAGCAGACACTGGGAAGTACATTGTTCAATATGACTGTGAAAAAGCCTTTTAAAAGAAAAGGGCGGAGAAAAGCTAACTGGTCTAAGACATTTTGCATTACCTAAATGCTGAATGCAATGCAGACAAATGCCAACAGCATTAGTAAAAAGTTTTTGAGCTGCCACTTGACTTAAGGCATAAGCCCTGGGAAATTCATGGCATTATGTAGGAAAGACTTCTAGGAAACTGAAAAACAGGATTTATGAGCATGTGTTACACATAGATAAATGCAGAATGTCAAATGCATTGTACAGATATATATACAGGGCAAATTTTATTAAATGCCACAAATTTCCCAGGGCTTAACAATTCTGTCTCTATTAATTCTGTTTTAAAGTTAAAATTGCCGTAAGCAAGTAGAGAACCACACCGTTGCTTTTTAACTATCTGTGTTAAATCAAATGGATTTCATTGGTTGCAGTGTGAACCACGTGATTTTACATTTCTTATTTAATGGATGTGTGTTTTAGCATGGTCACTTCTGAAGTAGTTCCTTGTAATGATAGGAACAAAAGCGCTTAACTTTATTTATTAAACTTCTACATTTTTTGACTAACAGTCTGTATTATTCATCAGTGGTGTAGGAATTCTCAAAAATTCAACATAGCTATGAGGCTGCCTAGAAATGTGATAAGCACTACAGACATTCCTGGAAACAGAAATAGTGTTCTTTATAATCATTAACCAAAGAAACAAAAACAGAAAATAACAAGACGAAAAGATTTACAATGACAAGCTGAGGAGAAAGGCTGTTGTCAATAGACCTGAACATACTGACATGAAAAGTAATACCTTTATTTCACAAGTAAAGAGACTCTGAATGCCTCCATGTAGAACAGGCTTAAAGCAACTAGTAGTGCATTTACATGGAAGGGATGAAATCCAAGATACACCCCTGTTAAACAGGAATGAAGGAAATATTTCAGAATCAGAAACGAGCAATCATCTAAGGAGATATGATCACTACACCACACAGTTCACAATTTATACTATTTTAAAGCCTGACTTTATGAGATGGATTTCAAACAAACTAACTTTGCCAAGACAAGTACAAACCACTGACAAAATATAGTGCTGTCAAAAAAAAATGGAAGTGGTCCAGAAACATTGGAAAATAATCATTACTTGATTAATACAAGCAACATAACAGTTTGACACATCTGTAATGTAACCACCACTTAACTAATCAACAAAGCAAAAATAACAGGAAAAATCCACATTAATCCTCAAAGGGAGGTGTCCAAAAAGGTTAGGGCCAAAAGTGTCATTCAGGAAATGTAAGAAATTTTAAAAGAATGGAAGAGAGAGACAGCGCTGTATCAGCTGAAACAGGAGATATGAAAATTAGTAAGAAGGCTTAGACTGAGAAGAAAACAGCAAAATATTTTAGGAAGGAAGTATATAAAAAACTAAAACACACAATGGATATTTTACATGATTTTCACAAATAGAGGGTAGATAATTCTGTCAGCAGCATAAGACAGCAGGAATATTCTAGATGATGACGAGATGATACTAACCCTTTTTAAGACAAGCAAGAGACATTGAAAAAAATAAAACTAAATGTCAATAAGGCATCTGGGGGGTAGACAGGGTACACTCTAGAATTATACAACTACTAGGGGAAAACAGGGACTATGTCATAAAACCAAAAATGCAAACTCTCTAACGCTCACATGAGCGAATAATCAAAAACTCGAAATTGGTATTGTGGGGGGCTGCACCCCCCCCCCCACACTCACCACTAAATATATATTCCTACTCTAAGATCGCAATACAGTGAGGAAAGGGCAAATATTCCGATCTTCATCGTACTGCGATCCCAAAACACCACTTTCGAGTTTTTGATTATTCGCTCATGTGAGCATTTGAGAGTTTGCGTTTTCGGTTTTATGAAGTAGACCTGGGAAAAAATGGGTACTATTTGCAAATCATGGGAGGACAAGAGTGGTACCTAAGAAAAGGCAGGCAGGATAAATTCCAATTCACAGCAATGGGAGTACAACAAAGATGCAAAACTACAAACTACTTAGTTTGACCATTATGAAAGGGAAAATTTAAATCTTCTCTGAATTAATATTTGTTCATTATCTGCAGGCCACTGAACTACACGGCCATCCACCATAAGTAAAATCAGGTAGATTATGTTAGAGAAATACAACTTGACATGGAATGAGCACAAACATTAGTCTTCAAGTGGAGGGTGAGAAAACATGGATAAAAATAGGATTACACAGCAAATCCCAAACAGTGACAGTAAATGATACCAACAACGGAAAAAGGGGAAATGCTGGTGGGGCTGTGCAAGCATCCGCCACTCTAATGAGGAAAGGGTAAGTCATTTTGCAAACAATACCAAGATTCCCAACAAAGTAGACATACTAGGCAGTGCAGACAGGATGAGATGGAACTAGGGCCAACCAAAGTAATTGTCTAATGCATGGATGCTTACAGTTACTGTAAATACTTGCAAAACAATGTACCTTGGAATGAAAAAAAATCAAGGGAAAATTATACACTGATGGTAGCTTTGCTTGATACCAGAACAAACATACATTACAGATGTATCAAGTTATATGCCCGATCCAACAGCCTAAGAGAACACTGTTCCGTTACTTCCTACAAGTCCTTTCTGAAAACTAAAGTGAATCCAATATATGTAACCACTGTGTCAGTTTCTTTTTTATGGAACCGATTCCTTTGACACCGAAATGAGAGAGTTAAATGCAATCCCATCTTAGATAAAAATGTTCCTGTTTTTCAGGGCCTCACCTACAGGTTTTGTACACCACACAGTAAAATTTGTATGATAAGAGTGAGGAAGTTCACAGCAACAAACATCCATGCCTCCCTGATACTTTTACATCATGGCTAAAAACCAAAGTCAGACAATGACAAAAGTGGAAATTAATAAGGACCAGGCCCATTACTACAATAAAGATAAGCCTTAGAAGTCTTGAATGACTGATATGACATGCTAAATTCAGTTACTTAACCTGATAAGTCATCAAAAATTAGTCTGGAAAGTTCATTAGGACCTAACAATCGGCTTCGATAAACTGGCAGGTTCTGACTAATGAAATGATAATATATGTTATTCTAGATCACAGGCTGATAGACATCTTAAAAGCTTATATCATCTCATGCAGGAACTCAACATAACGCACAGAAATCTCCTCATCGCAGCCCTTAACAGTATGAAGGTGGCCTTCCATGCTATCCTAACTTCTTCATTGGGGCTGTTTCTATCAGGAATTATTTTAACTTCTCTTATAAACGCTCTGGAAATGGAAATACAGGCTCTAGCTACATTTACTACTGCAAAACCATTAAACTTGTATCTTCACCCTCTCGTTTACCGCAAGAAAATCCTGCCTGTGCCACATGCGGTTTTGTACTGACGCCACCAAAAGGAATACAGAAAAAGGGGCCAAAAATAAGCACACCCACTGCTGACTTAAAAAAGGAAATTTGAACGAACTAATCACCCCTACTAATTGGTAGGCTCAACAAGATGGTTTTGATTAGTATTCTTATCTGGTTAGAGAATTGCCTGATACAAAAATCTTTGGGTAGTCTTTGGCTCTGACTAGTCAGACAGTGTTATACATAAATTGGTGTCCCACAAAGGTCTATCCTAAGGCTATTTTTTTTTTTTTTTTTTTTTTTTTTATTAATGGCCTTTCACTACACCTACTAAGACTTCAAAACTGCTCTTTATGTAGATGATATGAGTTCCCTCAAAGTAACTAAAATCTCTAACTTGGGTGGAATAACACATTCAGAAAAAATATCAAACTATAGCACAGATTATATAATAATAATCTAGCCATTAATACAAACAAATCTCCCTCTGTGTTTTTTGGAAACATCACACAGGTTCACCAGTACCACTCAATTAGAAATATCTGACCCCTGACAAAGTCTATTTCTCAGAGTTCTAAACTTCAAATACATAGCCATTTTACTAGATTTAGCTCTCTCATTTGAGTTGTTAATGAATGCTGTTGTGGATAAAGTTTTAAATCACTAAATCCTAGTTATTAGACTAGTTATTAGACTCACCTGCTTTCTCTCCAATGAGATACAAAAAGGCACAGGAATCAATCTCCTAATTCCTAAATTAGAATAGCTCCTTCCATTGTCATTCTAAACTCTTCCTATAATACCAGCCTAATTCAAACCATATCTAACAAAATACATAGGTTCCTCCTACTATGTGAAGCAACTTAACATCAAGGCCTCTCTGCTAATAAAGTTAAATTAGTACCTACTAAAGCAATTGCTACACTCTTAATGCCTACTTTAACTTTCAAACTACTTTGTTTTGAATAATGTCTTCCTTTGAAGCATAAGCTGAAAATTACTGCAAACAAATTATCCCAAAAGAGCTAAAGATCTTAACAGTGAAGAAACCCATCTCTGGCCTGGTTTGTGGACAGAAGGGCTGCAATAAAGTGGCACCTATTACCTGGAATCAACCGCTGGTCAAATTAGAAAAAAAAGATGACATATATATAGATATATATATATATATATATATATATATATACACACACATATACACACATATATATATATATATATATATATATATATATATATATACACACACACACACATATATATATATATATATATATATATATATATATATATATACATATACATACATACACACACACACACACACACACACACACACACACACACACACACACACACACACACATATATATATATATATATATATATAGAGAGAGAGAGAGAGAGAGAGAACAGATGTTAAATCTAAATTTGTTAGCATTAATCCACTACCTGCAAATGTAAATGCTTTATGGACAGAAGGGCACAATGTAAATATCCCATCACAACCGAAATGCTATTTGTCATTTCAGGTGCTACTGTAGTTAGAAAAAAGAAGTTATGTCTTACCATAATGTTCCATCTGTGTTGTCGATCTTCATCTATTCTTGACTAGAGGGAAACCAAATCCAAAAGAGGAAGCCATGACCAAAGACTGTCCTAACAGGAAAAAAAAAAAAAAACAGGACAACGGATCGCTCCACCAGGAATCTACAGGAGGGGAAAGGTGGGTGGGACGCCAAGAATAGATGAAGATCAACAGATGGAATATTATGGTAGGACACAACTTCTTTATCTGATGTTGTCAATCTTCATCTATTCATGACTGACTTAAATCCTGGGTGGCCCTATGGAATGATATTCCAGAGAATCATAGAACCAATGGGGGCTCTTCACTTGGAGACCAAATCCAATAATTAGTAATAGAGGTATGCACAGTAGCCCATGTTCTGCTGTGATTATTTCACTCATGGAAGCTTTAGAATGGAAGACAAGTGAGGTAGCCACAAATCTGGTGGAATATGCCTTCACTGGCATTGGGAGCTTTAGATTCTTTTTGTTATAAATGAAAGAAATATAATCTCTTTAACTATTTTGACAAGGTAACCTTAGAGACAGATTTTCCTAAGGTTGTGCCAGAGGAGGAGACAAATAATTGTTCTGATCTCCTAAATTCTTTAGTTCTGTTGAGATAGAAATGTAATTGTCTGTGAACATCTAACAGGTATAAGCAATATTCACCTTTATTAGAAAATTTTGAAAAGAAGACAGGTAAGTCTATAGTCTGACTAATGTTGGACTCAGAGATCACCTTAGGAAGAAAAGATGGATTTGTACCCAGTGTAACTCTATCCTAATGGAAAACTAAGGAAGAGGGTTTTGAACATAAGGCTTACAATTCAGAAACTAGTCTCGCAGAGGTGACAGCTATAAGTAAAATCATTTTCCAAGAGAGAAACTTTAAGTCACAAGTCACTGCTGGTTCAAAGGGGGATAGTACTAGTGACTGCAAAACAATAGTCCGGTCCTATGGTGGTAGAGGATCTTTAAATGGGGGGGTTTAAACAGATAGTTCCCTTGAGGAAGACCCTATAAAGTTTGTGAGAAATTAAGGGTAGATCTCCAAAGCCATTATGAAAGTTAGAGTAGAAGAGGAAGCCCCCTTACCAAAAAGAATGGCCAGAAATTCTAATACTTTTTCCACTGGGGATGAAAAGGGATCAAGGCCATTATTGTAAGCCCAGATTGAAAATCTCTTCCATTTACTGAGGTAGAGACTCCTGGTGGATGGTTTATGGGATGCCAATACATTTTTTCATACTGAGGATGGAATATCATTATGCCCGGTGACTAATGGAATTGGAAGAACCAAGCAGTTAGCTTGAGACTTTGAAGATTGGGATGCACCAGTCCCCGAGGGTGAGACAGAAGGTCCGGAACTGGGTCCAGAATCCATGGACCGTGAACTAGATGAGGCCATAGGAAGGGAGACCAAATTTGTCGAGGCCAGAAGCATTCAATGAGGATTACTTTGCTTCTCAACCTGGCTGTTTTCTTGAGGAAAATAGGGATCAGAGAGGAGGAGGAGAGGCATAAAGAAGATCCCGGGGGCCAATCGAGGAGAAGAGCGTCTCTCAGGGACTCCCACTGAGGAGGGATTAGGGAAAAATAGCTTCTGCACTTCTTGTTTAGGGGTAAAGCAAAAAGGTCACAGCAGGGCTGGTCCCAGCGATGAAAGATCTGCTTAGCTGCCTTAGGATTGAGAGACCACTTGTGAGGCATTAGAATGCATATGCTCAGTTTGTCTGCTATCATGTTTGAACTCCCCGGGATGTGCGTTATCAGAAAGCAGTTGGAGGGAATGGCCCACTACCACACTCGGAGGGCTTCTCAACAGAGGGGATAGGATTTGGTTCCCCCTTGCTTGTTGATGTACCAGACTATGGATATGTTGTCTGTTTGAATTACTATACTTTCTTGAGGTAGGGCAGAGTGAAATGCTTTCAAAACTAGTAGCACACCCCTCAGCTCCAGAATGTTGATAAGCAGATTGGCCTCTATCGGGGACCAAGTGCCTTGGACTGTCTTTCCCAGATAATGCCCCCACCCCATATGGGAGGCATCCGTGGTCACTATGGCTTTGGCTTGAGGAGGGACAAAGGGACAGTCCAAAAGAATTTCTTCGGATTCCATCCTCTAGGATAGGTCATTTCTGCAGCGACTGGTGATAAAAATTGGGTAATTCAATGGATGGGTTAGAATAGACCATTGATTTGCAAGAAGTCATTGCAGTAATCTCAAGTGAAATCTCACTAATGGGACCAGAGTGATCGTCACTGCCATGGATCCTAATGTTTGAAGGACTAGCCGGGCTGGTACTTTGATCATAGCAGGTACTGAACTTGAGATTTTGTTTTTTGTAGCTTGCAGGAAGGTAGAGAAGCCACACAAGACAGAGTGTTGAGACAAGTTCCAATCCATATCCTGAGAAGGGATCAGTTGAGACTTTGTAAGGTTGACCGTAATACCTAGCATTAGAAACAACTGCAGGGTGAATTCTGTAGCCTGAAGCAGTAGATGTCTGGTGGAAGCGATGATGAGCCAGTCTAGACATGGAAACACCCAGAAACTGTGCAGCCTCAAGTGAGCTGTTACTGCTGCCATACATTTGGTGAACACCCTGGGGGCTAAGATGAGATCAAAGGGCAGTGCTCTGAACTGATCATGACTAACTAATAGCCAGAAGCAGAGAAACCTTTTTGACCGTTTGTCCATTTTCATGTGATAATATGCATCTTGAACATCTATAGAGCACATCCAATCGTTTTCCTGTAGAAAGGGAAGTAATGACTGAATGGTGACCATCTGGAATTTGGACTGTTGAACAAATTTGTTTAGAATGCAAATGAGATCAGAATCAGTCTCCAGTCCACTGTCTTTTTTGGCACTAAAAAGACCCTTGAGTAAAATCCAGATCCTATTTGGATTTCTTGGATGACGCTTTTTCTAGCAGTTTTTGTATTTCTAAGGCTGCTTGGTCCCTCTGACTGGGTGGAACACTGGGGAGTCTTGTTCGACTTCTTGGATAAAGGATGAAGGGGATAAAGTAACCTCTGGAAATAATTCTTAGCACCCAGGCATCTGTCGTTACTTGTCAGGCTATTGGGTGCAAAGAAAATCTTCCCCCGACTGCCATCAGAGACAAGCAATTGGGCCTCCTTTCAGGAGTGCTGATAAGGTTGGCCAGAGAAGGACTCCCTGGAATCCTGGTTCTGTGGGCCACCTCTGCCTCTAGGATGGTGTCTTCTATTGAAATGCCCCCCTCTGCCCCGAGGGGAGTCCGTACCACACATATCCTGGAAAGGGCTCTGGGACTTCTTAAGCCACATCTTCCCACTCTTTTGATTCCTTGAATAGGCTGGTTGGGGAGCTGAAAAATGTATGCCCACTGCAAACAGGGTCTTTCCACCTTTCTCACACCTGGACAGAGATTCTTTAACTTTGGGGCTGAACAAGGAGAATCTGTCAAAGGGAGCATTGACAAAGGAAGAGTTGAATGGTTCCGCAAACTCACACAGGCGTATGCAAGTGTGTCATTGAATTGCAACACCTGAACCTGCTGACCTGGTCGCCCCTTCAGCTGCATGTGCAAATAGCCTCATGGACAAATTATAGATAAAAAAACAGCAGAACAACCATGACCATAAAAGACACTTTAATAAAATACATAAAATGATGAGCGCTTTTGCATATCTCTATGCTTCATCAGGTCACAATACAAAAAAGATACAATCTATTTAAATTTAAAGCAGACTTTTTTTCATTTTCTTTTTCTTTTGAGCCTATGCCCTTGCAGCACAGGCTTGATACTAACATTGGCATTAATACCAGGATATCTATGGGCTGTAGCCTAAGAATCCAACGTACAGTAGTTCTATTTGCTCCAACGTGTTATTAAGATCACCCCCTCTCATATTACTTTTGTAAACATTGTAAAATCCTAAAACTAAAATTGTGCTCTGGCAAATCTATATGTTTGGCCAGAGCATTATTCACATTCTTAGCCTTTATCTCATATAAATAAGAATTTATTGTATTTATTATATTATTTATTTATTTGACTAAGAAATTGTCATGGACAAATTAGAAATAGACTCCAGGGTAGCTAACTGGGAGGCCACTTTTTCTGGACCCCCTCAGCTACTGCTCCTGCTAGGATATCAAACAGCTCCTTGACCAGATCCTTCTTAAGCCTAGTAAAATGTGCCATAAAGTTCAAGGACCTAACAGTAAAGATCAATGATGCGTAAACCTGCTTCCCAAATCTGTCTGTCTCCCTCCACTCCCAGTTAAGGTGATGAACAGTGGAACTTTCCTCAGCCAATTCCTTTTAAGCAGCAGCCGCTACCACCATGGCATCTACTGCTAATCCTTTCACCTAGTACTGATGATCCTAGGGAGTGGAAAGTATTTTATCTGATCTCTGATCTCTGGGGAATTGGTTCTATCAAATCGAGGGCTTTCCAATCCTGCTGAGCGATCAATTTAATAAGATCGTCAGCAGGAGGGGTTACCCAGGAAGTAGATGGGTGAGCTCCAAAGGCTTGCAAGTACACAGACTCCTAAGAAGTAGAGTCTTTGGGCATCCAGTCATCCCTCTGTTTAAGGATCTCCAGAATGTCTCCAAAGGAGATGTCTTCCAGGGGTGACCAGAGGGAACCCTCCCCCTCATCAAAATCTGTGTCCTCGGTGATGGACTCTTCAGGGGAGTCCAAGTGTTTCCTCTTACACAATTTCTTCCGAGGAGGCTCTTCAGTGGGAATCGATGAAAAGGAATCAGAAGAGGGGTGACCCTTGGTCAGTATGTCTTGCATCTTTGGAGCTCACTGTCCAGGTATGGAGGTTGGTGCTGGCTCCAGGTAAGCAGGGGTCAGGGGGTGAGACTCCTGTAACAAAGGAGCCACCTGGGAAAAAGTAGTGGCCAAAGCTCTCTCCATAGCTTGAAAAGCAGGCCCCCTGAGACAGACAAACTCAGAACCAGGGTCACACCCCACCCCGACAGACCCACCTGCAAAGCCAGAGCTGAGGAAGGGCACCCCACCGGTGCAGCCCAAAGTGGTAAGGTCGGCTCCAAACCAAAAACAAAAACAGATTCAAACCTTCTGGACTTGACAGCGGAGGCCTGATCCCGGGAACAGTCAGTTCCGAAGGCACCAAGAGAGCCACAACTGTGTCTAGAACCGAAGACAAATAAGTTGTCGGCGCCAAGGCCATTGGAGTCTGCAGGTTTTAGAGCTGTTGACTCCAACCACACAAAGAGGTCAGGGGAGGAGTATATATAGGAGTACTGGGAGAGAATTCTCCTGCACCAGGAAGGACAGTGGGCGGAGAAGATGGGGGGGGGGGCCCTAGCTGTCAGAGGCTGATCCACCAACCTCACTATGTCAACTTCAGAAAGACTCTTGGTGGAGTGAATGGACAATCCAGAGGGAGATTCAGGTCTCTATATAAATGGGCTAGGTAGCTGACCCAGAAAGGGGTCGATCAATGATGAATATATAGTCCTGGATGTAAATACAAACTCAATCTTTGGCACTGGGGCAGAAGATAAAAGCTGCAGAGCCGCAGAAGATGCCAGTACCAATGTGGTAACTAAAGAAGTCGGTGCCGACACTGGAGTCATTAGTGAAGTCGGTGTCAATGGCACCGAGGTATAGGTTGGTGCCGAGGACTCAGTGTGTTCAAAAATTTTCAGAAACTTGGATTTCAGGTCTGAAGAGGAACCAGCTGAAGGTGCTTATGTTTTTTAGATGTCGATGCCAATGGAAACGTTGGCACCGAACGGGCAGATTTTACACCGGAGGCCTGAGGAGACTGGTCAGCCTTGGACAATGCTTCCTCAAATGGAGCCTAAATAAGCCCTTTAAGGATCAATTTATTTCTACATTCAACCAGTGCTCTAGTACTGACGCCCTGGCAGATTGAGTGTTTCTCATCTTGATCTAGAGTGCTCTAACAGTATACACATTTGTTATGCCCAGAGTTTGGCATTTTCCTGCTGCACTATTGGCACTGATTAAAACCAGCGTTTGATTTTGACTCATCTGCCATTATAGCAAAAAAGACAGGAGATCAAGGAAGAAAAAACTTGGGAAACACACAAACACTCACAAAGAAGAAGCCTACCAATAATGGTAGGAAAGATTACCCAACAATAAGGAAAAGAGGGGAAATTACAAACTATGGTAGGCAAGAAATACCAAATGGTACAGGTTTAAGGAAATGAACACTCGTATGAAAGAGAAAAGGGTAGACAAGGTTCAGAAAATATTATGTAACTTAAAGAAGATGAAAAGTTAGAAAACTGTAATGAAACTTTTAACATGTACATAGCTGTGAGAGTTGGCTGATGCATCTTTCTATAAGAGCGGCAAACGAGATCTGAGGTAATGTGGAGAGGGCATTGTGGGTAGACTATAAGCTCGAGAGTTTTTTGGCTGGCGCAAGCTATATAAGTGCCGGATCCGTTCCAAGGAGTGAAACCATAACACATCAATCAAGATGCCTTCACCACCACAGAACAATGGATAAGACACAACCATCTTGCACTCAATGCTGCTAAAACTAAACTTATGATATTTACCCCCTCCAAAACTCATAACTTTGATAGATCTCTATTCTCCATCACCAGCCAAAACAACACATCTCTTGAGCTAGTATCTGAAACCAAACTACTAGGAGTCCAAATTGATGACAAGCTCAAATTCAACTCCCACCTTCTACTAAATATAAAAAAACTCACCAAAAACTAGGCCTGCTCTACCGTCACAATCGGTTCCTCACCTCAACTACCAAAATTACTCTCTCTACCACATTTCTCCTTGCCTCCTTTCTCTATGGTGCCCCTCTTCTTATAAACCTACAATCTTCCCTGAAAACCAAGCTCTCATCTTGTTACAATAAAATAGCCAGATTCGCCACCAGTAACAAATCATCCACCCATCACTGTGAACCTCTCCATAAACTCAACTGGCTAGAGCTTCCCAACTACCTCTACTACACTCAGCTCACCTATGCACATAAACTCATTTTCCAGCCATCTCTCTGTCCCTCTCTCTCAACTACCTTCAAAATGCATAAAACTCAAAGACTTCTAAGATCTAATAATCAAAACCTCCTAGAAGTTTTCAGACCCCTACACCCTCCAGGACAAAACCTCCTGTCCTTCTCATTAGCACGCCTATGGAACTCCTTCCCCCCTTCATTCGTACAATTGCAAGCCTGCCATCGTTTAAAAAATCTCTACACTCTCATTTAACATCCTCTTGGGAATGCTCCTGTTCACATCCCTCATAACCTACTCTCTACTCCCAATACTTTTCCTCTTTCCTTTTTCTCAAATCCCAGCTAGCAAATTCATGCTGGCTCCTAGCACACAACTCCTTATTTGTACCCTGGATTTTTTAGCAAATAAAAAAAAAAAAAAAAAAAAAAATTTTTATGCCTGTATCACTTGTTTTTGTTGATATTTTTTTCTAACTTATAATCAGAATTTCTACAATGTTTTTTTCTTCAATTTCTCATATAAACTATGTGTGTAACATAACCTTTGTATAATCTGTATGTGGAATATAATCTTTGTATAATCTGTATGTGGAGCTTTTCTCCCCAGGACTCTATTGAAAACGGGTTCTTTAGGCCCAATGGACTATCCTGGTTAAACAACTGCAAATAAAATAAATAAAATAAATAAAAATAAATGAAGATTGACATCAGATTATATGTTTATATATGTGCAGTTTGTTTGGTATAGTACTCATCATTAAATGTCTTGGTCAAGAATACCATATCATACATAAATGCACAGTTCACTCTAAGCATCTTAGTTCTATTTAAATGCTAATGTACTTAAACCACTAAAAAGAACTAGAAACTCATTGTTTTATTTTTTCTTCCTCTGTCCTTCATTACTGACATCCTGGCCCCTGTTCCACATCAGCTTTACCAGCTAACGCCATGACCGTCAGACTTTATTCAGTATTGCTGGGCTAGTCAAAGATCCTTAAGCTTCCAGGGGCTCTGCACATCAATACATCTGTCTGGGGGGGGGGGGAGATCTTCTCGCTAAGGATACAATAGAAGGAATCTCCCACCCAGAGGATCAGCCATTAGAGAAGAAGGTGAAAAAGGTATGACCAGAATCTTCCACTGTCCAGCCTCTACCCAGTGTTTCTCCTGCATTCGTTACAAACCCAGAGGCTTCCCACTTGCATTGTCGGACTTCTCTGCTCTGAGCGTGTTGGAGGCAAGTGAGTTTCTGGCTGGGAGTATGTCTGAAGAGGCTTTACAGGTATGTATCTCTGGGAATCGTGGTTGATTTTTTTCCAAGGGGCCTATGGGAGTTCCTCAGATTTTAGTTGGGGAAGAAGTTCCTACTCTGTTCTCGACTGCTGTGCTGGGTCTGAGCCTTCTCAGTTTTTTTGGAGAGGATGTTCCCTTAAGGAATAAAAAATTAAAGACATTTCTTCTGCTCCAAGGGATGTGCAAAGTGAGTGGCAGGCCTTCACTCGGGGGCTATTTACTGCTTTAATGTCCTTAAAGCCTCTTCAAGGGGTTTCAGTTCTTGCTCCTCCTCCTTGATCTTCTACTCCACTTAAAAGGCCTGGGGAACAGGATTCTTCTAAGGATATGTCGGATTCTGATGAATCCCTGACTTATTCTGCTCAAAGTCCTTCTCCTTTGGACTACGGGTCAGAAGAGGAAGAATCTATTAGTCCTAATATTCCTTTTGAGGAAACTTCTTTTGAAGACATGCTCTCTAGGATGATTTTTTTTTTTTTTTTAAGTGGAATTTTGCTCAGGTCTCTGATATCCATAAAAGGTACTATGAGTTGCTGCAGTTGGAATCTCAAAACCTGCGTCTATTCTTCAATGCCTCTCATGCACCTAACTCTCTGTCCACTGCTTCCAACAAGCGTGATAGGTTTTTTAGGGTGCTTGAGGATTATTTTCTATATAAATGCCCTTGTACTGACCCCTGTCTAGTGTCTGTAGTCTCTCATAAGCCGTTTCAATTGCTTCTTTCGCCCAATTTATTGCCATCTGACAAGGACAGCAGAACTATGGAAAGGCTGGGTTAGAAGGTTTATACTTCTGCTATCCTAGCTTTTAGAGCTATTAATTATCAAACCCATAGGTCTAGCTATGTGCCGGCTCTTCTTTCTCAGGCTTGTCAACTTATTTCTGATTTTCCAGACTGAGGGTAAAACTTCTGTTCTTTCCTTGCTAGGGACTTCCTCCCAAGTCGTTCGATCACTCTGTTTAATATAATTATGATGCAAATGATGCCTCTTCTAGGGCTGCTGTGTTTGGTTCAGTGATGAGTAGGTATTCTTGGCTTATGCTTCAACCTCTACCGAAAGATATTAAAGTTAAGTTGATGGATGCTCCTCTGGATTCTCAATTTTTGTTTGGGGAAGCAGCTGCTGGTTTGTTTAAGTCCCTTCAGGATAAGAGTAAGGCCTTACACATGCTTAAACATGTGTTTGTTTCTTCTGTGCCTACATTTCAGAGAAACTACCCCACTAAGCCTGCCTTTGTTCATAGGCAATTCCACCCTTCTACTAAAGGTAAGAACAGTGGCAAACGAGCTCCTCCTGCTAAGGCTACTCAGTTTTTACGGATTCCAAAGCCTTCCTTTCCAGACAAACCAAGAGCTGCATGACTATCCATCTCTTCCCAGCCACATTTCTCTTTCTCTTTCTGTTTGGCTTCAGATTACTCAGGATTCTTGGGTTTGATCAATCATTCATAGGTTCATACTAGGCTAACTGCCCTTGTGGACCATTTTAAGCCTAGCGAATTACCCCATGTGAGAATCAAACCCTTACCTTGTGTATGTAAGGTAAACACTTTAAACATTATGCCAACCTCCCACCCCATCAGGGGTACTTCATGGTGTGGAAATCCCATCCTCTTTTTATGGGCATTCCTCAGCCTCCTTGGTAACAACTTCCCTTTTTCCTAGAGGTTCTTCAAAATCTCTTTTCTCAGGGTACTATTCAAGAGGTGCCTGTGTCCAAAAGGGGAAAAGGGTTCTACTCAAGACTGTTTCTAGTGCTCAGACAAGAAGGCACTTGGAGACCTATTCTAGACCTTTCACATCTAAACACATTTCTAAAAAGTGTCTTGCTTTCAGATGTTGTCCCTTCAGATTCTGTTTCCTCTCTTGCTCCCTCAGGCCTATATGGTATCTCTGGATCTCAAAGATTGTTAGTTCCATATTCTGATCCATCCTCTTTTCAGGAAGTTTTTGCATTTCTCTGTTGCTTCCTGGCATTTTCAGTTCTTTGCTTTACAGTTTAGCATTTCTACTGCCCCAAGAGTGTTCACCAAATGATTTGCTCCTGTGATTATTTTTTTGCAGGCTTCAAGGGATCCAAAGTTTTCCTTACTTAGATGACCTACTGATTCAGGCATCCTCTCCAGAGACCCTTGTGCAAAATCTTCATTTTTGCCTTTTCCCTTCTTCAGAGTCTGGGGTTTACTATACATTTTAAAAAGCCTTCCCTGACTCCTTCTCAGGATCATGTTTTTCAGGGTTACAGGATTCAGATGGTGCCAGTGCTTGCATCACTACCTCCTCCAAAGGCGTTAACCCTCATTTCTTTCTTTCTTTCACACCCTTATTCCTCTGGCTTCCATTATTGCCAGGGAGTTTCTAAGAGCTCTGGGTTTCATGGCATCCACCATTCTGATGCTTCATCTGCCCAAACTTCACATGAGAAAGTTTTAGTGGTTTCTGAAAGCAGTGTGACTTCAACATCCTCAAGATTTTGTAGCTCCTTTTCTTCCTCGTCTCAGATAGGAACTTCACTGCTGGATTCAGCGGTTGTCTCCGAATCCAGGGATCCCTCTTCATCTTCCCTCTCAGGAATCGTTCACAGATGCTTCAGACATGGGATGGGAGAGCGACATTTGTCTCCCCAAAGGTACACGGTGTGTGGTCGCCTCATCAGCAGAAAGAGCACATCATTGTCAAAGAGATGAGAGCTCTTCTGCTGGCTCTTCAGGCCTTTCATCCTTTTTTCTCTCCAGGGCCTCTCAAGGTGTTCACAGACAATACCATAGTGATATGTTATATCAGCAAACAGGGAGGAATGAGATCCTATCTTCTTTGCTGGTTGGCACTGCTGGTATAGGATCATGCTGTCAAATGACACTTCAGGCAGCTTATATTCCTTCTGATGAGAACACTGTGGCAGACACTCTGAGCAGGTCCTTAACTCAGTCCCATGAACGGATGCTTCACAGGGATGTGTTTTTGGACATTATCCACCAGAGGGGTACTCCTCAAGTGGATCTTTTTGCCTTCCCTCTGAACAGACAACTTCCTCTGCTTTGTGCCAGAGTCCCAGGTCCTCTGGTGTGGAAGGTGGATGCCCTCTCATTTTCTTGGAAGGGGATGTTTCTTTATGCATTCCCTCCCCTTCCTCTCATTCCGAAAGTCCTGTTCAAAATTCAACAGGATGCTCCCAAGATCTTGGTGGTGACTCACATTTAGTCGCAACAGCACTGGTTCCCTCTACTTCTGCATTTAGCCAGGGGAAATCATCACAAGTTACCTCACAGGGTGAATCTAATCACACAAGCCAAGGGATGTCTCATCCATCCCCACCTTTTCACACTTCAACTGACACTGTGGGTGATAGGATTTTGATTCCTCATAGACAACTTTTTTTATGAGGACGTGCTGCAAGTCCTGCAGGAGGCCAGGAAACCTAATTCTAGGAAATCCTACTTATCCAAATGGAAGAGGTTTTCTGTTCGGTGTCTCTCTCATACCCTGGACCCACTTATTGTTCCTTTGGTTCTCTCTTATTTGTGTGAGTTACTCAGTACTGGTTTGGACTATTCTTCTATTAAGGCCCACTTATCAGCTACTTCAGCTTGTCTGCCTTTTTCGCCTCCTTTGACTTCTAGATTTGAGATGAAATAATTTCTTAAAGGCATCCTTAATATTAGACCTCCCAGGAAGCCTGCTCCTCCTCCCTGGGATCTCAATTTTGTTTTGTAAAAGTTGGCACAGGCTCCTTTTGAGCCAGCTGCTTCAGCTTCCTTGCAACATTGTTCCTGGAAGACTGTTCGTTTGTTAGCTCTTACTTCTGCCAGATGGGTGTTTGAGTTGCAAGTCCTTATGGCTTGTTCTCCTTCTTTGATCTTTCATGAGGACAAGGTGTTCTTGTGCACTAACCCTTCTTTTATGCGTAAGGTAGTTAATGAGCTATCACTTAAATCAGTCTATTACTTTGCCTACATTTTCCCCCCTCTCCACAATGTGATAGTGAGAGGATGCTGCATACTTTGGACATGCATAGACAACTCAGGGTTTATTTGGAGAAGGCTATTAGAAAATCTAATCAGTTATTTATTTTCATCCTAGATTTTTGGGACTTGCTGTATCCAAGCAAACTATTTCTTCTTGGATTTCTAAAGCTATCTCTTTTTGTTGCACTT
>NC_056739.1:921140786-921185786 GCF_019279795.1 Protopterus annectens
AAAATTAATAAATTAATTCTCTTGATTATATAGTTTATCCTACTCTAGAGTGTAGCATGCAAGTATGACCAGAATATAGTAACTGAAGAATTGATGAATGAATTAATGAAATGAATGTCTTTGCAGGCAACTACAGCTGTGTTTGTGCACAGTGAGTTTGGCATTCCTTGCTAAATGGGATATTCTAGATTCAGACACTTTAGTTTATCCACTACATTTGTCTACAACTGCATATGTAGACAAAGTTTTGGATCTACTTCTAGAAGCCTCTCAATACACTTACTGGTAGGAGACCTGACAAATATAATTTTTGTATTTATTACAATCACTTTAGAACATACTCACTTTGAACGAGTGTCGTCATCTTCTTCTAGCTCTTTCTCAAGTATGAATAACTAAAGATCTTGGCTGTTCACCTTTCTGGCTAACTATGTGGCATCCTTACATGATCTGCCTTGTTTCAGACGACCGCCATCTTTATCATAACACTTTTGCTTAGACGGCTTTGCTTTCAGTATCTCTAGTGCTAAAATCACACCCTTTATCCAAGTGAAGTGGGGAAGAAATAGTGGACTGTAGACTAAACAGCAGACTACCTAATAACAGAATTGGTGATAGATAAGCTATACATGCAATATCTGTTAATTCTTTGATGTATCTTAAAAAATTTCACCATTTGAACTATCTTCTCAACCTGACCATTGGACTATTAACAGGCTGGTATAAAGGTCACATGCAGAAATACCTACTTATTGTTAAAATGTCTTAATTCTTTACTTCCATGCAATGGGCCACTGTCTGAGATGACTACAACAGGTATACCATGCCTTGAAAAAACAGCTTTAATTGTAATTAATTATTCCAACACTTGAAGGACTCAAGTATGAATAGTAAAATGTCAGGTCTCATATACAAGAAAAATAATGTTTCAAACAAAACAAAACTCCATGACAAAACTCATTATAATACAAGTACTTTTCGTAGAGGGCTTCAACTCTGCCTTCCATAACCCTGTCAGTTACATATCGTAATTTTGAGACTGATGACTGGGGGGATCTGACATATGAAAGGCTCAGATTTACTAAATATTTCCTCAGGTTTCACTTGTAGTTCTGCTCTTCAAATTTATGCAATTTGGTCTGGAGAATTTCAATATGTGTACCCCACCTGTAGTCTCCATTATCTTCAAAATGCTAGGGAAAACTCTGTCAACTCTTATTAAATACACGCAATCAAGCCTTCAGAATTTAAATATTTGACTTCTACATCCTTGAGATTTTTTCATTAGCACATAAGGCACTATTATCAACTTTATACAATAAATATTGAACACTTTTTTCTTTAACAAAGAATTTAACCACGACCTTGGAGAAAAACCGAAACTGTGTTATAGACCAAAAAAATAGTTTTAATTCCAAAAGTATTCCAGTTCCACAAGTCACAGGAAGAAATCACACAAGCGCTTTCGCTCAGGTAGTCCTGAGCTTTATCAAGTATTACAAGTTATAGTATATTGCAATGCCTGTTATATACCCTGGCAATTACAAAATTGATTGGTAAAACCTGGTATTCAAGTGCTCCAGTGATTTAAAGCTGTATACTAGAAACTAGTTTTCATTACACCAATTCAAAATAGAATACACACATATAAAAATATATATAAGAATAAAACAACCAACATAAAAACATAGAAATTCTCAGATATCAAGGTTTAAAAATGGAAGTTAAAAATCTCGTTGAGGTTAAAGATTATTGAAAACTATGTTATAGTATTAAACAACTGAAAAAGACTTATTTTGTATTGTTAGAGGACACTGTTAGTTATATATTGGATATTATTGGTGTCCATTTATATTGAATTTCAATGTTAGAAATATTTTTGAATTGAAGCTTTGAAGCCATAGATGCTCAATAATTTTGTGTAATGTGTAAATGTATTGCTATGTCGAGAAATCCCAAGTCCAAGAACTATAGCCTAGCCCTTCTAAGCTTCAAGACCGGTTTAATGCTGATCATCCCATTTAAATCAGTCTCAACTGCCATAATAGTTCACGGTAGCCCAAGGTAGATTCCCAATCACCACCCCTTGCATCTGGTTCTACTTGTTCTAGGACCAGGAACTGAATTTTGGGTTCTGGACAAGAGAGGGAATGTTTATAGAAGGCATTGGTCTCCTTCTTCTTGGTCATATCATGAAGATGTTCATAGATTCGTTTTCTTAATTCCCTCTCTGTTTTGCCCACGTAGAAACTTTGACAGTTGGTACACAGCCCCAGATAAACCACCCCTCTGGTAGCACAGGTGTAAAAACCTGTAGGATGTATCTTGTAGTTTCTTGATGGAAGATAGGGGGCTATATCTTTTGATATGGCATGGCATTGAGCGCAGGCGCCACATTTAAATGTACCCAGCCTTGGTTGTTTAACCCTCTTCTTGGTTCCTTGATTTCTTTCAAATATTTCTTTTAAATTGGCTCCTCTTTTACGGACAAAACTAGGTTTAGATGGTATGTAATCCTTTAATTCCTCAAAGAGGGCCAAAACTGGCCAATGGTGCAAAATAGTTTCTTCCATTTCGTGAGAACTGGATGAACATGTGTACGTAAAACTATTGGTGTGAGGAGCATCTTTATTTTGAGTAGTATTGGACACGGGTTCAAGTCCACCCCCTAGTATTGGTGTATATAGACTTTACTTCTGCTGCTAGAGTTAAAAATAGTTCAAAAGGGTAACCTCTCTCCAAAAAAAGGCTCTTCAAAAACTCCACCTCCAATTCAAAATCATTCTGTGTACTACATATTCTACTTGCTCTAATGAGCTGTCCCTTGATAATCCCCCTCTTTTGATATGGGGGGTGGGCACTTTCAAAATGTAGAAAGGAGTTGGAGAAGGTGGCCTTGTGGTGTAGTTTGGAATGAAAGGTTTTTTGGGTGTAGTCTTTATAAAGGGTGATGTCTAAATAATGAAGCTCATGTGGATCCACTGTGTATGTGAATTGTAAAAATTGTGTGGTTGAGTTGATGTGTGTGAAGAATTGGAATAGGTCCTCCTCAGAACCAGACCATAAAATACAGATGTCATCCAAATAACGTCTGTAAAAGAGAATATGGTCTTCCCATGGTGGTATTAAGACAAATGTGTGTTCCCACATATGTAGTACTACATTTGCATCCCCATAGCTACACCCTTGCGTTGCCGGTACAGTTCGCCATTAAAAAAGATGAAATTATTAGACAAAACCATTTCCATCATCTCAGTAAATAAGTTGGACATTTTGCTACTGAGGATGGTGTTTTGACCAAGAAACTGAGCAAACCATTCCAAGCCTTCTTGATGGGGGATACTAGAAAAAAGATCTTTAATGTCCACTGTGACCATCAGGATATCTGGTGAAAAGCAGGAGGTGGGGATGTCACGAAGAAAGTGCCAGGAATCTTTGCAGACATGGGACAGTAAGGCCGTGTACTCTTTGGTCATGTGATCAAGGAATTTTCCCAGAGGCTCAGTCACTCCTCCTGCTCCTGATACAATCGGTCTAAATTGTAATGGGTGGATTTCCTTTATGAGTTTTCGGTATCCCAAAGATGACTGGTATTTTAGGTTTTTCCACATGGAGGTAGTTGAATGCCTTCTCATTAATGGCCTGTTGTAATAAGAGGTCATTGAGATAATAATTAATCTCAGCGAAGGTGATGTTAATCTCATTCCGTGAAACCGTCTCATATTGTTCGTCATCTTGTAGCATGGTGTGTATATAGGCTTCATAATCCTCTGAAAACATAAGGACAATTCCTCCACCTTTATCAGGTTTCATAATCCTGATTTTTTCTTCATGCAGATGTTTTATGAAGTTCATTTCCTGTTCTGAAAAATTTGGATGAAGCGAAATTTCTTGATTATTGTATAATTTCCTAAAGTCATTCTCCACTAGTTTCTCAAAAAAGAGGATTATTGGGTGTAGTGGGGGGTTGAAGAGGCTTGTACGCATTGGGCCTGTTTCATTCAGTGTTTGACCTTTAAAAATTAGGTTCAAATTCAGACCTCTAGTGAACATTATTAACTCTACCAAAGCTTGTGTTAAATTCATGGGTTTAGTTGGAACAAATTGTAACCCTCGGGTGAAAACATCGAAAGCGTTTTCACCAAGGTTTATATCAGTGTAGTTGTAAATAACAAAGTTGTTTTTCCTTAAGATAGTACAATTCCCCTCAGTGTTAATGGAGTTATGGGTGTGTAAATCCAGGTTTGGAACTTGGTCAGTGTGGTGTTCCTCCAGGGATGTTAAAACATTTGGGGTGTGGGGGTCAATTAATGAACAATGTTCCAAGACCTCGGTGTTTGCCTTTGCCTTTGTCCCCAAACCCCGGTCTGGCAATCCTGGTTATTACTGCCCTTCCTGCTCTTTTCCGCTAACCTTTCGCTTCTTCTAGGGGGTTCCTCTAATCTATCATGCATGTCACTAGCCCTATCTAAGTTGGTAGTGGGTGTTTTGGAAGAAGCTCTGTGATAGCCATTGGGACTGGGATAAGCTAAACCATCCCTATAATCAATTAAATCACGTTCTAATTTTCTTAATTTCCTATTAAGTATCTTATCACAAAAAATATCAACATTATCAAAAACTTTGTCATAATTAGGTTTGAAAGCATTGAAATCAGAACTAGATATTAATTCATTATTTAAGACATCTAAATCATTCATCAGTGTTTGTGCTTTTGACTCATATTCCCCTACCATTACATCGAGCATTTCCAACCCGGCTTTATCAAAAATTTCACACAACTTGAAATAGTAACTAGTGCCGTGCTGAACATTATTGGGAAATTTGGACTCTCATACATTCATTTAAATAGTCTATTTCTAACTGTGTACTCCTCAAGGAGTATAATTTGTCTTTAAACAAGTCCATGTTTTGGTCAAAATTCGAAAAGTTATTTAGGTTGTTAGTACCTTTTGAAAAAGTGAAACGTTGGCCGGCCCATTTGGTAAAGTTAACGTCTCTGTTTTTATGCATCGGACCAGAATTATTAATCACATTTGTTCTTAGATGTGTGTTTGTTTCGGGTGCTCTAGTTGTGTTGGTTCTTTTGAGTCCAGCGCCAGACATATCTAGCAGCAGAAGTAAAGTCCGCACGACACTCCCTATATACACCAATACTAGGGGGTGGACTTGAACCCGTGTCCAATACTACTCAAAATAAAGATGCTCCTCACACCAATAGTTTTACATATTCATCCAATTCTCACGAAATGGAAGAAACTATTTTGCACCATTGGCCAGTTTTGGCCCTCTTTGAGGAATTAAAGGATTACATACCATCTAAACCTAGTTTTGTCCGTAAAAGAGGAGCCAATTTAAAAGAAATATTTGAAAGAAATCAAGGAACCAAGAAGAGGGTTAAACAACCAAGGCTGGAATTTTTGCCCTGCTCAATGCCATGCCATATCAAAGATATAGCCCCTATCTTCCATCAAGAAACTACAAGATACATCCTACAGGTTTTACACCTGTGCTACCAGAGGGTGGTTTATCTGGGGCTGTGTACCAACTGTCAAAGTTTCGGCAAAACAGAAATTTATGAACATCTTCATGACATGACCAAGAAGGAGACCAATGCCTTCTATAAACATTCCCTCTCTTGTCTAGAACCCAAAATTCAGTTCCTGGTCCTAGAACAAGTAGAACCAGATGCAAGGGGTGGTGACTGGGAATCTACCTTGGGCTACCGTGAACTATTATGGCAGTTGAGACTGATTAAATGGGATGATCAGCATTAAACCGGTCTTGAAGCTTAGAAGGGCTAGGCTATAGTTCTTGGACTTGAGATTTCTTGACACAGCAATACCTTACACATTACACAAAATTATTGAGCATCTATGGCTTCAAAGCTTTAATTCAAAAATATTTCTAACATTGAAATTCAATATAAATGGACACCAACAATATCCAATATATAACTAACAGTGTCCTCTAACAACACAAAATAAGTCTTTTTCAGTTGTTTAACACTATAACATAGTTTCCAATAATTTTTAACCTCAATGAGATTTTTAACTTCCATTTTTAAACCTTGATATCTGAGAATTTCTATGTTTTTATGTTGGTTGTTTTATTCTTATATATATTTTTATATGTGGGTATTCTATTTTGAATTGGTGTAATGAAAACTAGTTTCTAGTATACAGCTTTAAATCACTGGAGCACTTGAATACCAGGTTTTACCAATCAATTTTGTAATTGCCAGGGTATATAACAGGCATTGCAATATACTATAACTTGTAATACTTGATAAAGCTCAGGACTACCTGTTTCTTCCTGTGACTTGTGGTACTGGAATACTTTTGGAATTAAAACTATTTTTTTGGTCTATAACACAGTTTGTTAAATTCTTTGTTTGGTACTGTTTGCTTGTTCATTACTTTTCTTTAAGCAAATAGCATCTACTGTAAAAAAAGACATTTGCACTGGTCAGATCACTGCTGCATCTTGAGACATTCTTATCTCCAGATCACTCTGATGATACTGCTACAGCAGTCTCAATTGCTCTTTGGACATAGGCAGCTGTGGAATTACAAAGTTCATTTTCAGTTATTCTCCAAATATGTACAACTTAGACTATTTACTATGTAAATTTCTATGACTGGCTTATACCTCACCATTAAGTCATACTTCTACAACTTGAACAACATTCTCTGTAGCCTTGATGGTCCCCTGTAGTGTACCCTACAATGGTTTTAGGGGTGCATCCATCAACAAATGCCTCCATTAAATGCATTCATGTAAAGTTTGAAACCTATACACAGTAGATACTGTCTATTCATAAGTACATCTTTTCAGGCATACCACAAAGGCTTTATAACCTATAAGCAGCAGGTTTAGCTTTCTGCAAATCACTGCAACAAAATCATTCCAACTGGTATGTACTTCTAATATGACTGACTTGCTCACATTAAAAAATGTTCAATTGCTGTTTCAGCATTTCAAAATTCTCTTCTTCTTCTGTACTCCATTTCACTTACACATCATGTCCTAATATAATTTCCTTAATTGCAAACTTGCAACCAACAGGTTCAGAATACACTTTGAATGACTATAAATCATTCTAAAAAGTCTTATGAGAACTGAGAAGTCCTATGGTTGAGGTAACTGCATTACAGTTCATACTTCAGCAGCGTCTCACTTCATGTGTTCTGATGTTAAGAAATGGCACACATGCCACAGCTCTACAATTCTATTTTTACACCTATTTATGCTCTTCTTGAAGTTATTACAAGTCTTTTTAGCATTTCAATCAGTTTCACATCATTTGGTTCCAAAGTCCAACAACATAACAGATTATCAATTACATTACCAAGAAGCCTTAGGATTAGTTATGCAACAGCTTTCTCTAACACTTCAGGTGCTAATGAAACACTAGATGAAATTCACAAGAAATCTGCACTTCCTCAGAGACAGGTTTAAAAGCACAGATCTTATATGCCAAAATTATAAAACTGCATCACGCACAGAAAAAAGAAGTTATGTCTTTCCATGATGTTCCATCTGTGTTGTCGATCTTCACTTATCCTTGACTGTGGGTTTGGTTCCATATCTCAGAACCAACTTTGTCATAATTCCAGCTTGCTCCATCCAAAAACTCTCGTGCTTAGCTCTACCCATAATGCTCCTCTGTAGGTTATCTTAGATCGAGTTTGCATAAAATAGTGACAGACCAGAAAGAACAGATCAGAGACCATAAAGATAATAATGTAGAGCAGTGGGACAGGTCTGCTCCACCAAGTAGACCGAAAGCCTACGGGAAATGAGAGTGGGGATGTCAAGGATAAGTGAAGATTGACAACACAGATGGAACGTTATGGTAAGACAACATTTCTTTATCTGATGTTGGCAATCTTCACTCAGTCATTGTCTGTGGGACAGAGTCCCCAGCTACCAAAATCCTTGGAGGTCTCATGGAAGAACATTCCCGAGCACCACTGAACAAAAGGAAGCTTGTCCCCTGAGACCAGATTCAACTTGCAATGAGTAATAAATGTATGTGGAGATGCCCAAGTAGCCGCTGACCATATGTCTCTATAGACACCCTGGCATGGAAAACTGTAGAAGCTGCTATTGCCCTCGTAGAATGTGCTTCAGCAGGTCCCAGCGGCTGCACTTTCTACTGTAAACAAAGGTTATGCAGTCTTTGAGCCATCTCATTACAGTAACCTTAGAGACTGGCTTGCCCATAGTAACAGTAGAGAATGAAACAAACAGTTGATGGGATTTTCTGAATTCTTTCATTCTGTGAAGATAAAAACGTAATTCCCTGTGAACATCCAGTAAATGCAGATATTAGACTATGTTTGAAAAATTGGGAAAAAATACTGGAAGATGTATAGCCTGATTAATATTGGTGTCAGACACAGCTAAAAAGGAAGGATTTGTTCACAAAGACACCCTATCCTTAAGGAAACTTATGTAAGGTGACTTGCAAGTTAAGGTCTGTAACTCAGATACTCTTTTAGCAGAAGTAATAGCAATCAAAAATAAAGTTTTTCAGGATAAGTACTTCAACTCACGACTTGCAGATGGTTCAAATGGGGGATGAATAACAGATCGTAGTACCAAATTCAAGTTCCAAGGAATGGATGGATCCTTGTATGGTGGTCTCGACAATAATGTACCTTTCAAAAAAACGGAATGTATGAACACTATTACGCCATAAAAAAGAAAAATTTAGATAATGCTCTTTACAAGCACACTTTAAACTGTGCGAGTAGCACTAACAGTGTTAAGTTTCTTTGTACAGTTATAGATCATGTTTCATTGAGCTTTAATGGAGACAGAGATGGGGAACTAGAGTTTAGAGAGTTTAAATGGCAGGTTTTATTAGATGCATGCAGCACACCAGGGCTTAACAATGGTGTCAAGTATAAAGCTGTGTTGAAAAGAAAAGCTTATTATAACAAATGTAAATAGTTTATATGTTTGTTAGAAATGTATGCTTTATTTAAAATGCATTTTTATTTAAACACATTTTAAACAGTTTTTACATTAAGTTTAAGCAAAATGAGATTTGATTGGTGTGATGTGTATTGGATGATGGCATAAAAATGAGACAGTTTTTTTAACACTTTGTTCTGATGAAGGCCTAATTCTTGGGCTGAAAGCGCAGTGGATTAAAAGTTAATTTTGTGTGATATAGTGCTCCATCACCACTTGTGGTTTTCTTTTTCTTTTTATTTTACCTTTCAAAAAGGGTTTACAAAGTTTATGCGACACCAGCGTTGTGTCATTTAAACCATCATAGAAATTTGAAATTGCAACTAGACAGACCATTATAGTTGAGGAGGATGCTCCCGCCTCAAAAACTGATGCTAAAAATTCTAAGACCTTATGAAATGGTGCAGAATAAGGGTCGAGATTGTTGTCCGTAGCCCATGTTAACCATCTAGCTGAAGGTCTGTGAAAGGCTTAAACAATTTGTTGAACAGGGGAGGTGATATTAGCATGCCTGGCAATCATAGGAACTGGAGAAGACATACCGTGAACTTGAGGTTTTGAAGATTCAGGTGGACTAATCCCCCTGGATAGGACAGTAGGTCTGGAGCTGGGTCCAATGTCCAGGGTTTCCAAATTAAATGAGGCCACAGGAAGGGAAACCATATCTGTTGAGGCCAGAATGGAGCAATGAGGATCATCTTGTTCTTCGACCTGATGGCGTTCTTTAGAAACTGGGAAATGAGGGGAACAGTACAGTTGTGGACACTTACCATAAATGTAGATGTTCGAGTGTATTCACTGTTGCAGTCATCAAATTTGAGTTATCTGCCTGCAGGTAGCCCTCAGCTGGCCTGAATACCAGAGCCTTGGGATTTCTGCGTCGGATGCTGTCGCTTCTTCCATGATGTCAGGTTGTCAAGGATATAAAACATGCAGCCGATGCCATTCCATCAGTTTTTCTTGCCCCAGATGTCAGGAGCCCCCAAATTAGGAAGCAATTACATGGTATGCAATACCCCCAGCAAAAAGCAAATACCAATGATATAAGATATGGCAGACAACAAAGATAGGATAGAAGTCTAGAGAAGTCAAGGGGCTGCAGGGAGGGTAACCAGGACTGCAACAGTGAATACACTCGAACATCTACATTTATGGTAAGTGTACACAACTGTACTATGTTCTTCGTGTTTTACTGTTGCAGTCATCACATTTGGGTTGATTCCCAAAGCTAAGAAAGGGTGGAGGTAGTTATGAAGCATTAGGGCTGGCAATCAGACCCTGTAAGACTG
This sequence comes from Protopterus annectens, assembly GCF_019279795.1. NCBI lineage: Eukaryota > Metazoa > Chordata > Ceratodontiformes > Protopteridae > Protopterus > Protopterus annectens. The sequence continues at coordinate 921,151,061 of NC_056739.1, forward strand.
CTGTGGCAAATCCAGCTCTGGATTTAGAAAATATAGGCAAGTGGTAGTGCTTGGTGAAGGTGTGCACAGAGCTCCAGGTTGCAGCTTCCAGGATGTCCCTGGTAGGGACTCCCATGAGAAATGCTGTTGAGGTAGATGTAGCCCTAGTGGAATGAGTTCTGATCCCCTGTGGGGTAGGTTTCACATGGTGCTTGTAGCAGAAATGGATGCAGTGTGCCATCCATTTAGAAATGGTTTGCTCTGAAATGGCCTTGCCCTCCGCCCCTGCAGCAAAGCTGACTAGCAGCTGGACAGATTTTTTGAGAGGCTTAGTCCTGTCCAGATAGAACCTAAGCTGCCTGTGCACGTCCAAGGAATGCAGTATCCTTTCCCCTTTATTCTGAGGATTAGGGAAAAAGGTTGGCAAATGAATGGACTGGTTTAAAGCCACACTAGACACCATCTTGGGCATAAAAGATGGGTTAGTCCTGAGGGAAACCCTGTCTGCATGGAAGATAATGAAGAGTTCCACTGCCATAAGGGCCTGCACTTCAGACACTCTTCTTGCAGAAGTGATGGCTAGAAGGAAAGCTGTTTTCCATGAGAGGAATTTTAACTCTGCTGTGGCCACAGGTTCAAAGGGCAGAAGTGTGAGCTTTTCTAATACAAAGTTAAGGTCCCAGGCTGGAGTGGGAGCTCTCCTGGGGGGGTCTTAAATTTTTGGCTCCTCTCAGGAACTGTTTTACCAGAGGATGAGAGAAGAAGGATGGCTCAGTATTATAATGAGCTGGGATGGCAGAGGCATGAATCTTAACTGAAGAGAAAGATAGGCCTTTGTGTAGCATTTCTGTTAAGTAATCTAGTATACGAGGTAAGCTGGGCACAGTTGTGCCTGTTCCCTGAGAATGGCTCCAGGAATAGTATCTTTTCCATTTTTCCGAAAAGGATTTTCTAGTACTGGGCCTCCTTGCCTCAAGAATGACATCCAGCACCTGCTTACTGAGGGTTGCTGGTGTTGAATTGAGGGGATTAACCAGGCTGCAAGGTTCAGGGTCTGTAGCGGAGGGTGCAGAATGTGGTCTGCCTGCTGGGACAGCAGGGAAGGAGTCTGAGGCAGGTGCCATGGTTGTAGCACTGTCATACTGTGCAAAAGGGGGTACCAGTGCTGGCGTGGCCAGTCTGGCACAATCAGGATTGTCCTTGGCTTGTCCTGTTTGATTTTTATTAGAACCTTCAAGAGGAGTGGCAGAGGGGGAAAGGCATAGACTGAGAGGCTTTCCCAGGTGAAGGATAGGGTTGTCCACTTTCCAAGCTTGGCTGTGGGGAGTTCTGGTGCAATATTTGCTCAATTGATAGTTCTGAGGGGAAGCAAAAATGTCTACCTCTGGTGTCCCCCACCTTTTCCTCAAAAGCTTGAATATTTTGGGTTCCAGTTTCCACTCGTCTGGGTGGATGAGATTTCTGCTCAAGTTGTCTGCCAGTGAATTTAGTTTGCCTGGCAGGAATTGAGCTTGTAACTGCACTTGGTTGCTCAGAGCCATGGCTAGTCTGCAGAGTGGGCAGGAGTAGGTTCCCCCTTGCTTGTGTACGTTCCACATAACTGTGGTGTTGTCCATCTTTACCAATAGTTGTCCTGGAAGAATAAGGCCCTTGAAGGCTGTCAGAGCATTCTGTACAGCTAACATTTTTTTTGATTGATATGCAGGTGCATTTGCTTTGGGTTCCATTTGCCCTGAATGCACTGCCCTGCCATGTGAGCCCCCCATGCATAGTCTGATGCATCTGTTGTTAGGGTTTGGGTGGCAGGGGGTAAAGTGAAAGGGAGTCCCTTGTTGAGGTTGCAGGCCTCTGCCCACCAAAAGAACTCTGTCCTTAGGCAAGGAATGATAGGAATCATTGTTTCCAGGTCCTGAGAATGTTGACAACAGAGACTTTTTAGGTACCATTGAAGTTTCCTCATATGCAGTCTTGCATATGGAATTAGTAGAATGCAAGAGGCCATGAACCCTAGGGCCTGCAGTATTTTTCTTGCAGATAGCCGGGTTCTGGTGGCCAGTAGAGTGAAATAATTTGACAAATAAATTTGTTTCTCTGGAGTGAGAAATGCTTTCTGGGAAGTTGTGTTCAAGCTTGCTCCCAGGAATACAAACTGTTGGCTGGGTACCAGTTGTGATTTCTTTTCATTGATGGTGTACCCCAGTGAAGTTAGAAGTCTCTTTACAAATGCTAGGTGCTGAAGTAGCAATTCCTGACTGTCCACCTGAATCAGGCAATCGTCCAAGTATGGGTAAATTTGAATTCCTCTCTGCCTGCAATATGCAATGGCTGGAGCTAGGCACTTTGTGAATACCCTGGGTGCAGTAGACAAGCCAAAGGGAAGTGCAAAGAACTGATAGTGTATGGGCCCTACTCTGAAGAGTAGGTATATCCTGCAAGATTCCCTTATGGGGATGTGCAGATAAGCTTCTTTTAAATCTAGGGTTGCTAGCCAGGAGTTCTTGGCTAGCATTGGAAGCAGCTGTTAACATTTTCAAATTTGGAAATAGGTGTTGAGAATAGACAGATCCAGGTTAGGACACCAAGAGTTTTCTTTTTTGGGGACCAGAAACAGTCTGGAGTAAAAACCTTGTCCCCTTTGTTCTGCTGGGACAGGATGAATAGCCTTGATACTGAGAAGAGAAAGTACTTGCTTTTGGGCCTCTACCCACTGGTTTGGGGGGAGGTTTGGCCATCGGCTTATGGATGGGAGTGAGTGGAAAGTACAGTTGTGTACACTTACCATAAATGTAGATGTTTGAGTGCATTCACTGTTGCAGTCATTACATTTGGGTAATCTGCTGGCAGGTTGCCCTCAGTCGGCCTGAATTCCAAAGTCTTGGGTCCTGCATTGGTTGCAGACTCCTCTTCCGTGACGTCAGGTTGTCAGGGGTATAAAACAAGCAGCCAACACCATTTTCTTTAGTTTTTCTTGCCCCAGATGTCATGTGCCCACAAAAAGGTAGCAAAAAAATATATATACATATATATATATATATATATATATATATATATATATATATATATATATATATAAACTATATATACATGCATCAATACAAACTTTACCTTCATCTACAAGCAAATACACCACATAGGTTGTAGAAGAGAGAGAAGGAAAGATAAACTCCAGAAGGAAAGGGGGATGGCGAGTGGGTAACCTGGACTGCAACAGTGAATACACTTGAAGATCTACATTTATGTCAAGAGTACACAACTATACTATGTTCTTCGTGTTTCACTGTTGCAGTCATCACATTTGGGTAGAATCCCAAAGCTATGGATGGGAGGGTGGAGCTAAACAACATTAGGTGCGGCTATAAGGCCCTGCAGAACTGCAGTGGCAAAGCCTGCCCTGGACTTAGAGTAGAGAGGCAAATGATAATGCTTTGTAAAGGTGTGAAGAGATCTCCAAATAGCAGCCTCTAGAATGTCTTTGGTTGGTACTCCTCTGAGAAAGGCTGCTGAAGTAGCTGCAGCTCTGGTGGAATGAGACATAATGCCCTTGGGCACAGGTTTGCCATGGTGTAAGTAGCAGAAACAAATGCAGTGGCTTATTCACTTTGAAACTGTCTGCTTTGAAATAGCCTTTCCTTCTGATCCTGCAGCATATGACACTAGTAATTCCTCAGTTTTTCTTAGAGCTTTAGTCCTGCTCAAGTAGAATCTTAGCCGTCTGTGTACGTCCAAGGAATGCAGAATTCTCTCCCCCTTGTTCTGCGGATTTGGATAAAAGGTTGTCAGATGAATAATTTGGTTAAGAGCCACACTGGAAACCACCTTAGGCATAAATGAAGGATTTGTCCTCAGAGACACCCTGTCTGGGTAAAATATGATAAAAGGGTCCACAGCCATGAGTGCCTACAGCTCTGAGACTCTTCTTGCTGAAGTAATTGCTAGTAGCAGAGCTGTTTTCCATAAGAACTTTATATCAGCAGTAGCAGCTGGTTTAAATGGAGGCAGGGTGAGCTTTTCCAACACATAATTGAGCCCCATGCGGGTATTGATGATCTTCTAGGAGGCCTTAAATTTTTGGCTCCTCTAAGATACTGCTTTAGTAAAGGATGAGAAAAGACTGGTGGCTCTGTATTGTAATGAGCCGAAATGGCAGAGGCATGGATTTTAATTGATGAGAAAGATAGGCCTTTGTCAAGCATCTCAGTCAAGTATTGTAATATCTGAGGAATATTTGGTTCTGCTGTATCAGTTCCTTGTGCTTGATTCCAAGCACAGAATCTCTTCCATTTATCAACATAATATTTTCTTGTACTAGGCCTTCTGGCTTCCAAAATGACATCCATCACAGCTTTACTGAGAGGTGTTGTTTGTATGTCTACATGATCAGCCATGCTTGCCAGGTTCAGTGTCTGGAGTTGATTGTGCAGGATCTGATTGTTTTGCTGGGACAGTAGTTGAGGTCTTTGAGGTAAGGTCCAAGCTGGGTATTGAGACAAGTTCCTTAGGATTGGGTACCAGTATTGGCAGGGCCAGTCCAGGGCAATTAGTATCAACTTTAGTTTCTCTTGTCTGACTTTTAGTAGGACCTTTGGGAAGAAGAGGCAGAGGAGGAAAGGCGTAAACTGATAGGTTTTTCCAACTGAAGAATAGGGCGTCCACTTTCCATGCTTGTCTGTGATAAGTCCTTGTGCAGAATCTTTTCAATTGATAATTCTGAGGAGAGGCAAATAGATCTATGTCCGGGCTCCCCCATTTCTTTGTTATCATGCTGAAGACTTGTGGATCTAGTTTCCACTCGTGAGGGTCCATAAGATTTCTGCTTAAATCATCTGCCAGAGTATTTTGTTTTCCTGGCAGGAATTGAGCTTGAAGATGTATTTGGCAAGTCAAAGCTGTGTCCCACAGTGCCATGGCTAATCTGCAAAGGGGGTATGAGCGTGTGCCCCCCTACTTGTTTATATACCACATAACTGTGGTGTTGTCCGTCTTTATTAGTAGTTGTCCTGGATGAAGTAAGTCCTTGAAGGCTGTTAGGGCATTTTGAACAGCTAGCATCTCTTTTTGGTTGATATGTAGATGCATTGGTTTTGGGGTCCATATGCCCTGAATGCATCTTCCCGCCATGTGGGCCCCCCAGGCATAATCTGATGCGTTTGTTAAAGTTTGGTTGGCAGGGGGTAGAGTGAAGGCCCGTCACATGTTTTGGTGACATGCCTTTGCCCACCATAGAAACTCCTGTTGTAGGCAGGGAATGAGAGGAATCATTGTTTCCAGAATGTGACAATGTTGACTCCATAAACTTTTTAGGTACCATTGAAGTTTCCTCATATGCAGTCTTGCATATGGAATCAGTAGGATGCAGGATGCCATGAAGCCCAAAGCCTGCAGAGTTTGTCTTGCAGATAACTGGGTTTTTGTTGCCATCAGTTTGAAGTAAGTAGTCAGTTGCCTTTGTTTGTCTGGCGTGAGGTAAGCCATCTGGGCAGTTGTATTCAAGCTTGCACCCAGGAATGTTATCTTTTGAGACGGTAACAGTTGTGATTTCTTTTCGTTTATTGTGTACCCTAGGCATGTTAGAAGCCTTTTCACAAACACCAGGTGTTGAAGAAGAATGTCCTTGTTCTCTGCTTGAATGAGACAGTCGTCCAAGTAAGGATATATTTGTACATCTCTTTGTCTGCAAAAAGCATTTACAGGTGCCAGGCACTTTGTAAAGACCCTGGGTGCAGTAGATAAGCCAAAGGGCAATGCAGAGAATTGCTAATGCATTAAGCCAGCCTTGAATCTGAGGTATCTTCTGCACAACTGCCTTATTGGGACATGCAGGTATGCCTCTTTTAGGTCTAATGTCACCAGCCAAGCATTCTTGCCCAGCATGGGCAGAAGCTGCTGCAAAGTCAGCATTTTGAATTTTGGAATGTCCAGGTATGTGTTCAAAATCAATAAATCCAGTATTGGCCACCAGGGCTTGTCCTTTCTGGGTACCAAGAACAGTCTTGAGTAAAAACCTTGTCCTTTTTCCTGTTCTGGTACTAGTTGAATGGCCCCCATATCCATGAGGGACGTAGCCTGTTTCTGTGCCTCTGCCCATTGATTTTTTGGCAGATATGGCCAACCATTTGCCATTGGCAGAGTATGGAAGTGGAATCTGTATCCCTATGATACTATGTTTAGCACCCACTTGTCCTGGGTTATTAACTGCCAATTTTGAGCAAAAAGTGCTAATTTTCCCCCTAAGAGTGCTGCCAAAAGGTAAGTGCTTGGTGAAGGCAATGGGAAGTCATTGGGACTGTTTTCTGTAGATTTGCACTTTATCTCCTCCAGATTTGGAGGTAGAAGTACCCCATTGCTTTGACCTGTAAGAATCTTGTGCCTGATATCTGGAACCCTTAGGGCGTCTGGATTTGCCCCTTTGAGCTCTGTCTGACACAGGAAAGGACCAATTTTTTGTAGGCCAGTGTCTACTGAATCTTGGTGGCTGCACTTGTAAGAAGTCTTTTACAGTTTGCATAGACTTAGCTTTGTCTTCCATTTTCTTTAAAACCTCTTCTGCCTTAATACCAAACAGAGTATCATGCTGTAAAGGTGCATCCAGTAATTTAGCTTTAACATGATCAAGCAAATTTTGCTCTTTTAGCCAGGCATGACTCCTAATCACAGATCCAGTACCTGCGGCCCTGCAGGAGGCTGCTAAGGAATCAAAACCACATTGCAAAGTATGCTTTCCAACATGTTCAGCTACATGCAATAATTCCTGCAATTGTTTATTTTCTGCACATTCAGAAATCAACATAATTTTCTGTTTCAGCAATCCCATAACATGTTGTTGATACTTGAGCATATGAAACTGGCAGTTTAAGGCCCTAATTGCCAAGGTTGCAGATGTATAAACCTTTTTTTCCCCATCTATTCAGTGCCCTTGAATCTCTGTCAGAGAGGGTAGGAATTTTTTGCTGTTGAGGCCTTAACTCCCTTTGGACCCTGTGAAATAGTTTCAGGATTAGCAGCATGGTTTCTAAATAAACATTTGTGCGAGTCAGGGACCCTGTAATATATGTCAGGCTTGCTGGGATATATATAAATATTACACTTTTAAACTTAGAAAGTTGCTAGAATAATAGGATTTGTGTTAGCATGCATTTTGTGGAGGATATGAAGTCTGAAACTCAAATGCATGTCATTATTTAGTGACTTTAATCCTTAGATCATCCAGGTGATTTGTCAAAAAAAAAAACACAATTTTTATGACGACCAGACCAAAAATATGAGTAAAAAATCTGGACATTCTGTGAAAATGTGTAGAGTTGAGAGGTACATCTATATACATTGGCCCATACACACACATGCAGGTCATGTGCTGGAAGTATCTACCTTTTTCTAGCACACATACATGGTACTGACATTCTATTTCCCCCAAGATGCTTTCAAAATATTTTTGTATAGTCTTTGCCTTTTCAGTGTTGGTTGAGTATTTTGTTACCCTGACTTTACAGCATGTCCATAAAGGAGACTTCAGTTTTCCCAAAAGGACACACTATTTCCCTACAGATTCTTCAAAGGATTCTGAGATTATCCTTGTGGTTTCTGGAATGATTATCCTTGATGATTCTCCTCGTAATGGTGCTGAAGAAGTCCTAGTGACTTTCCATAAGGATTCTGCAACTGTTCCTAGTGCATCTACTTTTTATAAGATGACCGCCTCCTACTAGTACAATTCCTAAACTACATGGAAAGGTTTAATACATCAAAACCCCTAAACAAGAGAACCCAGGTTTAGCAACTATTACATAAATATATCTACCATGATGATCTACCCTGTCCTGCATAGTAAAGGAATGCAGGTGGAAAGTGAATATTAAAAAAGTCTCAGAATTGTAAGAATGTTGCCCCTGGGCAGCTGCCTGTTACTTCCAGACATCTTACAATCATGCCTGCACAAAACATCTCACTTCAATTTAGTGTCACAACTCGGACTGTAAATCATTTACCAACACACTATACAGCCTATTGTATTAAAAAATAAGGCCATACTCTACACAACAATACTATAGCTATGTGCATATCCTACAAAAGTAGGAAACCATGCACTGTTTTTAATAAATTAACAGCAGGTATCAAATCCTGGTAAATCCTCAGGTTTATATGACATCCTTAATTAGAATAGCATATCATCACACATCATGTTTGTATCATCAATACAGCCATGGACTGCTTTTAATAAATTAGAAGCAGTTATTATATCCTGGTAAATCCTCAGGTTTATATGCCATCCTTAAATCAGAACAGAAACGCATATCATCACACCGTTTGTATAATCAATAGCTATTTCTTACATTTCATACATACAGTATCATAAATAATGTCCCATGTTTATATTTGTTACACATAATATATGTGTTGACTACTTAAACCATTTGACTGTAGAAATGTTCATGATGTTCAAAGTACTTACAAAAATTAAATTAAAAAAAAAACTTTAATTAAAGGCAGCCAACAATTTTATGTGCAAATATTTTACCCAGTCTCCATGCTGCTGCTTAATTAACCTCCCTGCATTCAAAACATCAAGTCAACTATACTCTATAACTTATAAGGATGTTTTTTTAAATTAGGCCACTCCTAGGTCTAGACTGCAGGAGTCTCCACAACACACTCCAAATTGGCACACAAAAGCCATTAAGTAAATCATCATACTGAGCAGTTCCTGCTCTACAAATTTAACTTAGCATTCACAATGTTAATTCTTTTCACTATGCCATGCCTCTAAGTCAGATGCCAATAAAGCATCTGCTGTACCAAATATTCTGAATTTCTTAATTTTAGACCCACTCATAAGCACTTTCTGCTATTTTGTTTTTAATAGTATCAGTAAGTAAGCAATTTACACAACCATTACAGCTAACTCTCTTTCAGACCCAGTACTTTCAATGTTTGAAAACGCATTACATGACACATTTTTGGTGGTTATTTCATTCAAATTATGATTATGGTTTTTCTGTACTTTGTACCTTGCACAGTATTCACAATGTGCAATTTTTCAAAACAAATTACACTCATACTTCATTTTCGAACTATGCTACATTATATGTAGTTTCTTCAACACTAAAATTTGCTTTGTCATTTCATATATTTCAGCAAAATGATTCCTATTGCCACAATACTTGCAGATTTGGTTAACAAAAGGAAATTTCTTTTTATCATGTGTATTGATAACCACATTTTGTGCATTAAGCTTTCTCTGTACTGTGTTTATCTTGACGTTTCAACTTTTTTACTAACTTGGAGTGATGCCATCTCACAAGCGCCGCAGTACATAAACTCTTCAGGGAGTTCTTTCAATTCTGATGATGCAATTTCACTCATTCTGTATACATCAATTGTTTTATTTAACATAATATCTGAATCAGTAATGTGTCCTTCTAATTCCTAACACCAATTATGAGTGTTTTGCACCAATAAAAGATGCAACTCAAAAAGTTCTATGTTTGACTCTTTTAATTCAATAACACAAGCATCAATATCATTTGTGGGATATTACATCTTCATGAAGGACAGAATAGTGCAGTTGAGTAAAATCTTACCATGACAGTAGATGTCCTGCTCTTCACTTCTGCAATATTCTTTACAAAAGATATCCCCTGCCATGGGTAGTCCAAAATCTAACCAGTGTTCCAGTGCCTTAGAATTTTATAGACGTTGTATGTCACATGTATGCTCTTCGCTCAAGGTGTAGGGCATAAAGGTGATGTATAGACTTCATAACTGAAAAATCCAGGAGGAATAAATACTCTTAGGAACTACGAGGAATGCGCATCCAGGAGGAGAAAAAGGAAAATAATTCCAGGCCATGAAGACAGAAGGAAAAGGGAAAAGCAGAAGGGGGGAGGAGAAAGACAGTGATTATTGCAATAGTGAAAAGGAGGACACCTACTGTTACGGTACAATTTTACACAACTATACTACATCCTTCCATATCACTGTTGCAGTATCATGTACAAAAGGGAGACTACAAAAGCTAAAGAGGAAACTTGGAAGGAGGAAGGCACAGAGGGGCCTATAAACCCATGCAGGATACCTCTGGCAAAGCCAGCTCTTGCTCTGGAAACAACATCCCACTTGTAATACTTGGTGAAGGTATGGGCAGAAGTCCAAGTAGCAGCCACAAGGATGAAACTGATATCCAATCCTTTGAAAAAATTACTAGAGGAAGCTCTAGTAGAATGAGCCTTTACTGAAGTAGAAAAGCATTTCCTCATGAAAGAAGTAACAAAACGAAATGGCCTTAGAGATCCAAGAGGTTATGGTTTATGTAACAGTCAAACCTAGAGATATGGGATGAAAAGAAACAAAAAGTTGCTCAGATTTGCAAATGGCCTTAGTCTTATTCAAATATCTGCTCTGTCTATGCAAATCCAAAGTATGTAGAACCTTCACACTAGCAGACTGCCTAGAAGGAAAAAAGGAGGATAAATTAATAGACCAATTAACTTATTAACCACCCTGGGCATAAAAGAAGGATTAGTACAAAGTGATACCCTGTCCCTATGAAAAACTAAAAGGAAGAACAGCCATAAGAGCCTAGAGTTCACAGATTCTCTTAGAAGACTGTTCTTCTTTCAGGCTTATTTCAGCTAAGTACAATGTTACAAGGAAGCTGAATCTACAAGCTCAAAAGGAGCCTGAGTCAATTTTTCATGTACAAAATTGAGGTCCCACGAAGGTGGAATAGGCTTCCTGTGAGGCCTGATATGAAGAATGCCTTGAAGAAATTTGTTTTCTGTTTTTACTTCTGGGGAACATCTGACCTATAAACCCTAGGAGGTTCAGTTCCTTCTCTACACTCAAATCAACATAGTGGGAATCTTCTGCCAAACAAGGACTTGTGGTATCCCCCTCAGTTCCTCAGAAATAATCAAATGAGTTTCCCCCTCAACAACCACAGTGGACATTTGCAGAGCATCCAAGGACATGCTGGCTTCTGATAGTATCATGGCAGAAGAATCGCGATAACTGGGTGATCCTATGGGCTTTCACCAGCCTCAAGGGAGACAGGATAGCAAGCAAATCAGACCTTTTTATGACCAGTTTTTTGGCCTTTTTTCTTTGCAGGTGACTGATCTTCTGAATGGGAAGATTCCACCATACCTCCTCATACCAACAGTATAAGATAATGGTTCTCCAAGTAAATCAATAAGGAAGAGAAACAACCACAAAGGGTCTTATGGATTAACGCCTGGCAGGTAGAACACTGCCTATGGTCATGAGAATCCCCCAGACAGAAAGACACGGCTCGTGATGATCTTTATGGGGAATCTGCCTCCCACGTGGACATTCTCCCTTTCTGGATGACATGGAAACTCACAAAAAAAATTCCAAGGGGGCACTTATCTGCAACATGGATCAGCAACCAGTACAGAAAAAAGACCATTCAGACCAATGATCAATGATGGCGTTTGGACTGGTGGCAAAAGTTCTGAGGTCTGTATGTCCGTACGTCACCTTAATCCTCTACACCTTGAGTGGGAGGGCATACGTGTGATGCACAATGTCTGTAAAATCCTATGGCTTTGGTATACTGGCCAGACATTGGGCTACCCTTAGCAGGGAATCCCTTTTGTAAAGATTACTGCAGCAGTGATATGGAAGGTCTTCTGCAGGTTCTCTGTCAGCCCACATTTGTCTCATCCTTGCAATGTTCTCAAAGAGGCCAACAACACTGTAAATAGCAATGAACAAAGCATCAGAGAAGCTCTACTAGCTTCTGGAAAGTGACACAGTCAATGCAAAAGGAAGCTCTACTGGTTGGAAGGCAACAACAGAAGTATAATGAAGATGGTCATCAGACACTATTCATAAGGGATTCCAACAACAATCTGTTCACAAGGTCAGAGGACATCAAAGGCAGATATGGAAGGAGTACTTTGAGAAGCATCTGAATGAAGAAAACCCCACAGAAGCTGTATTCCCCCATGCAGTCTTCAATGAAAGAGGAGGAAGAAGGAACTACCCTACAAGAGATAAGAACAGCAATAAGGAAAATTAAGTCTAGAAAGCAGCAAGCAGAGAAGAACCTGCAGTGGATATGATCCAACATGCTGGCTGCATTGTGGAGAAATGGCTCCTGAGGGTGCTCACTGCAATATGCAGACTGCAGAATAAGCATTCTAGTGTCAGTATAAAAGAACAACATAGATATTCACAACTGTGGGCAATACAGAAGTATCAAATTAATGTCACACTGCGTGAAAATGTCGAAGAGGGCAATTGATGAAAGACTACACATTGTAGCAGTAAGTAAGATGGGAGATGAGCAGTTTGGATTTGAATCAGGATGCAGTACAACTGACAAAATGTATGCAGTGAGGCAGACAGTGGAGAAGTTGGATTTGAGGAAAATGTCCAACTGTGCATTTGAGAAAGCATAAGAACAAGGTGACAAGAAAACTGATTTGGGCGGTCTAGTAATTGGTTCAAAGTCCCAGAAGCACCGTTAGAATTAGTGCAGGCTATGTATAAGGCCCTATGACACTAGTGTGAACACTGTTCAGAGCAGACTCACAGAAGAGTACCCAGTGAGATTGGGTGTGCATCAGTTTTCACCGCTGAACCTACTCTTTGTTTACACTGGTGATGGACTAAATTAGCAAAGAGGTCAGATGGGCCAGATCAACAAATCTGTTTAATTTAGACAACATGGTACTACAAGCACTCTGAACAGGAACTTCATGTCATTCGGTCTTGATAAACATGCAAAAGCAACCTTTAAAGCGGGAAAGCTGCAGCACTAAGAAAACATCAGTTTGGGACAGGAATGTGATATAAAATAACTTCAGCAAGAGGGAGTGTATAAATATTTGGGAACTGATGAATAATTAACAAAATGTGAACAAATGTGAATAAAACTCCATAAGGAATATTTTAGAAGATTAAAAATTAATACTGAAGACAGCATTGACATCTAGGAACAAAGTCCAAGCTATAAACCAATTTTCTCTTCCCGTCCTAACTTGCAGTTTTGGAGTGATCGAATGATCCAAAAGGTGTTGGATAGGTTAGACAGGAAAACAAGAAGGATGCTTTATGCTCATCAAATGATTTATAAAAATCAGTGCATACCAAGATTATATATTCCCCATTCTGAAAGAGGTATGGGCCTCCTTGAAATTGATTACATGCACAGATCTGCAATCGTAGGACTGCATACATATCACTGTTGATTTCTCAAGACCCAAATGTAGTGAAAGTTTTGAAACATGAGGAGAACAAGTCTAACACGATCCTCCTATTTATTTTAGCAGAAGTATATCGGGGCAAAGCGGGAATGGAAATCAAACCAGAAGTACATAAAAAAACAGGCAGCAACTGAATGTGCCAAAAAAAACAAAACAAAAGAAAGAATGCAAGGCAAAGGATCAGATGAGAAGGCAAGAAATGTAGAAAATACATAAATATAGTTGCAAGTATAGAAAACTCTGGGGACAACCTCATGTTGATCAGGATCGAATGCAGTAATGATTAAGGAGAGGTGAATTTAAACCAAAAGGTTAATATTGGGTGGCACAACACAGTGGACTATGTAGATGCTGGTTTACAACGTCTATTGAACATGTGGAAGAAATAGACAAATGTAGATTTTGTAAAAGAGAATTGGAAACGGTCGCACTTCTTGTTGCTGGTTGTGATATACTAATGGCAGAAGGACTGCGTACTGAAAAGCATAATAATGTAGCACGACTAGGGATAACAAGGGATTATGCAAACATTATAATACTGAGGCAGCTGAAAAACACCATCCATTACTACTTCTTCTTTCGGCTTTTTCTCGGTTAGGGGTCGCCAGAGCGGATCACCTGTCCACTCATGATTGGCAGTGGAGTTTTACGGTGTCGAGTTGTCAGCCCGGCACCCAACCTTCCACAGAAGGCACACACATGCATGCACTCACACCTAGGGCCAATTTAGAGTGTCCAATCCACCTACAGCATGTTTTTGGGATGTGGGAGGAAACCGGAGCACCCGGAGGAAACCCATGTGACCACAGGGAGGACATGCAGACTCCGCACAGAAGGCATCCCCGCCGAGGATCGAACCAGAGAACCTCTTGCTGTGAGGTGGCAACGCTAACCGCTGCACCACAGTGGCCGCCCTAAAAACACCATCCATTACTAACCGTTAAAAAAAAAAAAAACAGATGCGAGAAAAACAGATATAGTAGTCCATAAAAAGAAGACAAAAGTAGCATTGATCATTAAAATAGTTATACCCAGTGACTACAGTGTCTTGCGTAGACAGAGAGACACAAAGTCATAAAATACCAGTTTTTGCAGGCAGAAATAGGGCAATGTGGAAGAAGGATACCCAGACAATTCCAGTAGTAGTAGGAGCAACGGTCTTATAAAAAAGAATTTACAATCGTACTTAGATATATGTTACGGATGTATGCACCTCCATACGAAATGAAGGAGTCATTACTGGGCACATTGTGCACTTCTGGCCAACATCAAAGATTGAAACAATACTAATTTCATGAACTTTAATCATACTTTGATTTAGGAATGAGGTCCATTTCCATCATGGTATTAGAAACCCAAATGTCTTGGAGAAATTAAAAAACAGGCAAGATAGCAGTTATGGCAGCAAATGGGAAAAATTTGCAAAAGCTGACAAGTGAAACAGATAAGAAAACAGTGCAACAGGTTAGCAGCTTCAAGTATGTTGGACAAGAGAAGTGTAAATGAGGAAGTCAAGTCTAGAATCAGAGGTAATGCAGTCAACTGTCACAAAGTGTTGGAGGTAGTAAATGAAAGTAGTATGCCAAAGAAGTTGAAGAGTATGGTATACAAAACCAGTGCATTGGTATGGCAGAGAAACCTAGGCAGTGAAATCACACCAGTTGAGGAGATGAAGTACCTGAGATGGGTAGTTGGGTGCATACTGAGGGACTAATGAAATAAGGATATCAGTGCATAAACCAAAGTAGCCTCAACTGTAGAAAAGGAAGGACATCAGATTCTCGTGGGCTGGTCATTTGTGCAAATGATCATTTTGAAAAGAAGATATGGGAGACAGAGGAAGAAGCAAGAGGGGACAACGATGCCCAGTCCACAGATGGCATGTCTGAGGGAAGACCTGCAGCAGTTAGACATGACCGACAAAGAAGGTAATAGAGTGGCTGTGAATCAACAGATTAAATGGCAGCTGATAGAACAGCCCAACTCCCACATACAAATGGGGGAGTTGATACAGCACCCCAACTCCCACATACAAATGGGGGAGTTGATACAACACCCCAACTCCCACATACAAATGGGAACAAATGCCATTGAGTATGTAATATTCTCTTTTTCTTCCACTTTCTCCTGACCTGGAAGCTTCTTTGAAAGCTTTTTTCCCCCCAGGATAACCAGGAAATGTAGCACACTGAACCTTTTCAGACATCTCAGAGACTATGCTCACCTTGCTCAAAGTGAATGCCTTTTCAGGCTTTTTACAATTAAAATCATCAATCAGGAATGAGCTGAATTTTCTAGATCCACAATTCCTATTAATATTTCCAGTACTCAGTCAAACTGCACAGTAGACAGAAGTTATCGTGCAGCTGGAATTGAACCATTTCTCAAAGAAAAACATGAAATTACTTATTTTCAATTACGTCTGATGCCATGTATTCTTCAGTATATGGAAGAGAACATTTTCCTCGCATCTGACAAAATAGAACAAAATCTGTATATCAGGACAGCGGAAAGAATGAGGAAGACAAGAAATATCTAGCCAGGTTCATCAACACGTACATCAGGCTGTGCCATTAGACAGCATATCAGATCAGGAGATGCACATTTCTTAAATAGATATACAGGGTAAACATGCCCTTACATCTATATATTACAGTACAGAGATCTGAAGATGGCTCCCTCAGGGGGCTGAATGAGGTCATCCTGACTGAGAAAAGGTAACTCAGTCCGGTCCAAGGACTCTTACAGAACCAGGACTACTCACTTAGTAATAATGATGACATACGCCAGTTCAATAAAGAAAGAAAAAAAAAAAAAAAAAAGACAACCACACACTGGTTTCTCTTTTTCAAGACAGATATTGCAATCAAACTTCTTACATACCACCTATAGCTACTTAGTCTCTGGCATCTGTATCCTTCATATACAAGATGCCATCAACATCAAAATTTTCATTTCTCTAAAATGAATACATAATTATAGGCTCAAGATCCTCATCTAAAATGGATGCCCCAATCCAGAAATACATTGGCCATAAATGTCCTCAATGGTATAGCTATAGCCAAAGTGGTGCCAAACCGTCTTACCATGGTAAGTGGTAGAAAGATTTTTTTCACAGAGAGAGCTGAATACTCAAGAAATGGTTTGTCAGAATAGGATGTGGAGAGGGACTCAGCATAGACCTTTTAGAGGG
This sequence comes from Protopterus annectens, assembly GCF_019279795.1. NCBI lineage: Eukaryota > Metazoa > Chordata > Ceratodontiformes > Protopteridae > Protopterus > Protopterus annectens. Next base: position 921,167,459 of record NC_056739.1, read on the forward strand.
AACAGTGTTGTTCTGCTCTTTCCCTACAGCTGTCCGTGCTGTGTTCTAACCTAACTACTACGGCCTAGAAAATCTTACCCTTTAAGGATATCCACTACGGGACCCTGCTAAAGCCCAATGAGGAGCTTTTCAACAGATAGCCTCCCCTCAAGACTTAATTACAATGTATGTACTGCTGTACTGCTGCATACTGTAACTTAAGTGCTACTAGTATTTAAAATCATCATAGTGCCTGTGCTTTCCCCCGCACATGCTAAGCAGCCTACAGCGGTCCATCTCTTTACCCCTTAATTACACACCAAGCTATAATTTGCATGTTTTGCCACTAGGTGGCATTGCACCCCCACTAAACTTTGAAGTCCATTTCATTACCTTTTTCAGCTCTCTCCCGTAGTTATCCCCAACCTCTTAGCATATTTTCCCGTCTGGCCTGCTTTGTCCTGTGTATAGTTCATTTACCTATCTCCCCCCACACTCCCAAACCTCGACTCACCTTGCTGTTCCCTACTTCCTCCAAGCTCCCACTTTTCAGCTACAGCTGGCTGATTGGTTTCTGCCAGCCACCTTCTCTCCAGCTCCAAAAAACTTATGCTACAAAGAGATAAATGCTGGAAAACATACCACCAAAATAAGCAGCCAGAAACTCTTCTTGTATATAAACAACTTCTCAACCTCGTTAAAAAAAAATCGGAGATAAAAAGTCCTACTATATTAAACTCCAGTCTAACCAATCAAATAACCCCAAACATTTCTGGAATACCATTAATTCTCTTCTCAAACCAGGCACCAAAAATAACCCCTGCCCTGACTCCGGCAAATCTGATTCTGAAATAGTCTCCCTATTCAACTCCTTCTTTACTAACTCCATAGCAGACGTAACCAAGACCTACCCTAAAAATAACCAATCCCCTCAACCTATCCAATCTTCCTCACCCCCTACACAACCCTCTGCCCCCAACCCCCCCCAATATTTGAACTTAAACCCATCTCTACCGCCCACATAAAAAAATTACTCTTTAAATTAAAACCATGATCCAATGACCCTGACAATATCCCATCTTCCTTCCTAAAAATAGTAATAGTAAAAAAGACAGTATTGCTCTCCCCATCAGCATCTTGATCAATAGATCCATGGAGGAATCTTATGTGCCCAGATTATGGCGTGCTGCCTTTATCCTACCTCTCCATAAAGGAGGCAAAAACAATAACATCTCTAATTTCCACCCCATAGCTATCCTCTCCCCAATCTCAAAGCTGCTAGAAAAATGCATCCACCTACAGCTTATGCCATTCCTAGCCAATCACCAACTAATTACTCCAACCCAACACGGTTTCTGACCTGGCCATAGTACTATCACCGCCCTTCTCTCTTTCCTAGACACACTAAATCTTGCCCGTGACTCTGGTAAATTGTCTCTACAGTTCTACTCTATCTGTCCAAAGCATTCGATACCATCTCCCACACCCACCTCTTAAACCACCTTTCTAGCCTCCATCTCTCCCAGAATTCTTTATCTTGGTTCTCAAGCTACCTCTCTGACAGGTCTCAAGCCATGAAATGGTAAAAAGGCACCTCAACCTTCCTTCCTACCCCCACTGGGGTACCCCAGAGATCCATACTTGGTCCAATGTTGTTCAACATCTTTATTAATGATTTCCACAAAGCCATACCCAATACCAAAACTGTATAATATGCAGAGGATTCAACTTTAGTCTGCTGCGCCTCCAACCTCTCGGAGCTAGAAACAGTGACCAAAACTGCTTTCTCCTCTACCAAAAAATGGATGCTCCTAAACCACCTCTCACTAAATGCCAACAAATCAAAAAATACTGTTATTCTCTCCTTCAAAAGCCTCCCCTCTTGATAAATATTTATTCCAAATTAATAGCCAAAACAACGCTGCCATACAGGTTGTTCCTATCGCTAAACTACTTGGGGTAACTACTGATGAACACCTAAAATTTGACATTCACATCCAGCAAAACATTAAGAAAACTCGTGCAAAACTTGGTATACTATACAGAAACATCCACTTTCTTTCCCCTTCCACCAGGCAAACTCTTGCCACTACCTATCTACTCCCCTCACTCTTTTATGGCGCTCCTCTTCTAACAAACTTATCTGCCTCTCTCTCCTCTACACTGGAAGTCTGTTATAATAAGATTTCTAAATTTGCCTCCAGAGCCAAATTCTCCTCCCATCATTGTACTGCCCTTCATTTGTTAAATTGGCTTGAACTCCCCAACCATCTAGACCATCTCCAAATTACTACAGCCCACAGACTAAGTTTTCAAAATACTAAGTGCCCAGCTCTAACCAATATCCTCCAACCTTACACCCCGCTGAGAACTTTGAGATCAACACACCAAAACCTAATAACTGTTCGCAAACCCAATTGTCTCGCTGGTCAGCTTCTGCTATCCTTATCATTAGCTAAAAAATGGAATTGACTGACATCCTCTCTAAGGACTTCTGAAAGCTTTGAAACCTTTAAAACTCTACACTCCTACCTTTCATCTAACAGGAAATGCAACGGTTCTCTCCCCACATAGCATAATACTCTTTCCTAGCCTTAACTCTTCACTAACTGAGCATAAACCTATCTTAACTTAAATGTAAATAATGTAAATATCACAACCATACAACCCAGAAATAAGCTCTGCCACCTTTTGCTCTCTTTCTCTTCTTAATCTTTTCCCCCTCACATCTTAGTTTCCTCTGCCTTCCTAAATTTCAGATGCCTTATAATCAAGGAACTTATTCCTGTTCTTCAGCTTCACATAAAATTGTAACCATGATTTCTCTACTATGATTTATCTGTACCTGCACTATATAATGCCATACTATATATTTTGATACTATGTAACCAAATAATTTATTTTGTTCTATGCCTCAAAATGATATTTTAGGTGTGTTTTCTTTAATATGATTGTAACTGTGAATACACTATGTAATGCGGAGCTTTTCTCCCCGGGCCTCCATTGAAAATGGGCTCCCTGAGCCCAGTGGACCTCCCCGGTCATCAAACTGAAATAAATAAATAATAAATAAATAAATATGACAGCTAGAAAAATAGTAAAGGAAAAGGAAAGAATGGACAGAAGGAAGAATGTAAAGGGAATTTAAAAAGGCAAACTAGATAGCTTATTATTTACTTCTGCCATCAAGCAAATGTAATGTAATGGTCATCCCTGTTGCATAACTATATAAGAGGACTCCAATGCACGTGACACAGATGTGATGACAACTTACTCAGTTGGCAGCTGGTAATAAATTAATTCAAACAGATACAGTACATCTCTAACAACTCCCTTGCAGAATTTATTGTCAGATTCCTGTAATCTAGAGGATAAGACCTGCTTAAGAAGCTCATCTCACATTCTCTTGGGTTACTTCAATGTTTTAGGAAATGCCCATCTTACGGAAGCCCAGTCTCATGGTGCAGAGGACTGAAGCACTAACTACTTGCCCAGGGTCCCAGTGTACAATTAAAGACATGGCTGTCTGAGGGACTAGATTGCAGAAGATGAGCCTGTGTGCTCACAACTATTGATGTGTGGATGAGTCACCTGTTTGCAATGTTGTGCTGGCTCTCTTGTCAGGCATGGACCTTCCTGCTGAGCCACGGAAACAGAACTTGTGCATAGAAACAGATATGCCTTCTATTCCTCACCAGGCAGCCATAGTCAGCTTGTGAATGGCTTCAGGGAGCTAAAGTATGCTACTAAACAAGGCTTCCAACTGGCCTCACCTACCACTCACCTCTCACCAGTGGGAGAATGGATGGGCAAACAGAGCTTCCCAAGCAGGAATGAATGGGCCACAGGGCTGTCATCTAGACTGGGGACACCTGGTTCCATTCCCCTTTGGGACAAATAGGCCCACTGAATACACAGAGTACAGGAATCACACAGGGTCCTGAAAGGTAGGGGGAACGGGGGATTAAAAAAAAATTTTGGAAATGAAATTTAGAAACTGATGAAGGCCCTGCAAAGCTTTCTGCCCCCAATCTATTCTAATATTGCATCAGCTGTGCAAAGTGTCTGCTGCTTATAATTTTAATTAGGTTTAGAAGATGTATACTCCTACTTGCTCATACAGGTCATAAAAAGACTAATTTGAAGGCAGGAAGTTCCCAATCTTTACAACTTTTCAGACATATTCTGTTCATGAGGTCTAGGACTATATAAAAGTAGAAGTCCTAGATGAGATTTTTTTGTTCTTGTTCTCTTCAAACCTAGATATAACAGGCTTCTCCCTGTACTACAAAAGCTACATCAATCACCTCAGAAGAACTAACTTCCTTGTCTCAATAGCCTCGAGGTGCAGGTGAGCCTCAATGTTACTAATCATTCCCTGTTGCTGAGCACAAAACAACAATTATGTATGAAATGTTCCAACTAATCTTTAGATTCTATAAGAAGCCACAAAAAGTTTACCAGCAACATACACAGCATACTAGGAGTGTTCTACTGTCAAAACAGCTTTAATTAACTAATTTCCTGTCAAACTGCCTTCTTTTAACTACATTCCTTCTGTACCAGAACTGTATTTCAGACATTTGATCTAAATGATCTGGCTTTCAGTAATCCCAGACATCTATGAATAGTAAATAGAAAGTACAGTTGTGTACATTTACCATAAATGTAGATGTTCCAGTGTATTCACTACTGCAGTCATCACATTTGGGTTATCCCTGCCAGGGTAGCCCTCGGCCGGCCCGAATACCAGAGGCTTAGTATTTCTGCATCGGTTGCTGTTGCTTCAGGACTGACGTCAGGTTGCCAGTAGTATAAAGTAAGGCAGCCAATGCCATTACATCAGTTTTTCTTGCCCTAACCTGTCAGGAGCCCCCAAGTAGGAGCCAGGTTCTGGTGGAAGAACCCCAACACTAGAAAGTAAATACCAATATGTCCCTTGTAAGGAAAGAGAAGAAAAAAGAGGGATGGAGAGAGGGAAACTAGTACTGCAACAGTAAACACACTCAAATATCTACACTTATGGTAAGTGTACACAACTGTACTATGTCCTTCGTGTTTCACTGCTGCAGTCATCACACTTGGGTTGATTCCCAAAGCTGAGGAAATGGGTGGAGGCAGTCAAGGAAACTAGGGGCTGGATAGGATGCCCTGCAAGTTGCAGAGGCAAACCCTGCCCTGGATTTGGAAAAGAGAGGCAGGTGGCAATGTTTGGTAAAAGTGTGAATATATGTCCAGGTGGCAGCCTCCAGGATGTCCCTGGTGGGGACTCCTCTGAGAAAAGCTGCAGAGGTGGAGGTTGCTCTGGTGGAGTGAGTCCTGACCCCCTTGGGGGAGGCTTTCCATGTTGCTTGTAGCAGAAATGGATGCAGTGTGCTATCAATTTGGAAATGGTTTGTTTGGAGATGGCTTTGCCTTCTGCCCGTGTTGCAAAGCTAACCAGCAATTGATCAGACTTTCTGAAGGATTTAGTCCTGTCTAGACAGACTCTGAGCTATCTGTGCACATCTTGAGTGTGCAGGATTCTTTCCCCCTAGTTCTGGGAATTAGGAAAAAAAGGTGGGCAAATGAATGGAATGGTTGAGAGCCACACTGGACACCACCTTGGGCATGAAGGATGGGTTAGTCCTGAGGGATACCCTGTCAGCATGGAAGATGATGAAGGGCTCTGAAGCCATGAGTGCTTGCAGCTCGGAGACTCTTCTGGCTGAAGTGATGGCCAGAAGGAAAGCTGTCTTCCAGGAGAGAAATTTTAGCTCTGCAAAAGAAGCTGGTTTAAAGGGGGGCAGGATGAGCTTTTCCAACACAAAGTTAAGGTCCCAACCTGGGATTGGTGCTCTTTTGGATGGCCTCAAGTTGCTAGCCCCTCTTAGGAACTGTTTGATCAAGGGGTGTAAGAAAAGGGGCTGCTCACTGGGAAAATGAGCAGAAATAGCAGAGGCATGAATTGTAATAGAGGAAAAAGAGAGGCCACGGTGTAGTAAGTCAGCTAAGTAATCCAGAATGAGAGGGAGGGAGGGCTGTGCCGTATTGGCTCCCTTAACCTGAATCCAGGTGCAGAACCTTTTCCATTTGTCAGCATAAGACTTTCTAGTGCTAGGGCGTCTGGCCTCAAGTTTAACATCTAGAACCTGTTTACTGAGGTTGGCAGATTGACTGGGGGTTAGGGAATAAGCCAAGCTGCCAAACTGAGTGTCTGCAATTGGGGATGCATAAATTCCCCTTCCCTCTGGGTCAGGAGGTTTGGAATCTGCGGAAGATGCCATGGTGGGAGTGGGGACAGGCTGCACAGTAAGGGATACCAGTGCTGGTGAGGCCAGTCTGGAGCTATAAGAATTGTCCTTGGCTTTTGAAAGGTAGTGGAGGAAAGGAATAAACTGATAGATTGACCCAGGGAAGGACAGGGTATCCACTTTCCAAGCCATGCAGTGATGCTCCTTGATGCAGAATTTGCTGAGCTGATGGTTGGTAAATGGTCTGCCAGAGAGTTGAGAGAACCTGGTAGGAATTGTGCTAACAGGTGGAGTTGCATTGCAGAGGCTGTGTGCCAAAGGGTCATGACCAGCCTGCATAGAGGGTAGTAGCGAGTCCCTCCCTGCTTGTTTATATACCACATTTCAGTGGTGTTGTCTGTTTTGCTCAGGAGAGCCCTTGTGGAGAGAAGGGGCTTGAAAGCTATCAAGGCGTGCTGAACAGCCATCCTCTCTTTTTGGATGATGTGCAGAGGGATTTGCTGTAGGCTCCATTGGCCCTGTATGTTCCTGTCATCCAGGTGTGCACCCCAGGCATAGTCTGAAGCGTCTGTGGTGAGGGTCTGGGCAGTGGGGTGGTGGTGAGAAAGGTAGTCCCTTGTTGTGGAAGCAGGCTGTTGCCCACCAAAGAAAACCTTTTCTGAGACAAGGAATTATAGGTATAAGAGTCTCCATGTCTTGAGAGTGTTCACCAAAGGCTTTTTAGGTACCATTGAAGTTTCCTCATATGCAGTCTGGCATACAGAATGAGTAGTGTGCAAGATGCCATGAACCCCAAAGCTTGCAGGATCTTCCTTGCAGATAGTTGAGGTCTGGTGGCTAGTTGAGAGAAGAAGGCTGTCAGGAAATTTTGCTTTTCTGGCATAAGGAATGCCATCTGGGATGCTGTGTCCAAGCTTTGACTGTGTACCCTAGGGAGGTTAGTAGGGACTTTACAAAGGCCAGGTGCTTGAGCAGCCTTTCCTGGCTGTCTGCCTGAATTAGGCAGCTGTCTAAGTATGGGTAAATCTGGATATTCCTTGTTTGCAAAAGGCAATGGCCAGAGCCGGGCATTTTGTGAAAACTCTGGGAGTAGTAGATAAGCCAAAGGGAAGCGTTGAGATCCTGCCCTGAAACGGAGATATTTCCTGCATGATTCCCTGATAGGAATATGGAGGTAGGCCTCTTTTAGTTCTAGGGTGGCTAGCCAAGCATCCTTGGAGAGCATGGGTAGCAGCTGCTGGAGGGTGAGCATTTTGAATTTTGGGATCACCAGGAAGGTGTTTAAAATGGATAGATTGAGGATGGGGTGCCAGGTGCCCCCTTTTCTGGGTACCAGAAAAAGTCTGGAGTAGAAACATTGGCCTCTCTGTTCTGCAGGAACGTGCTCTACTGCCCTCATAGAGAGCAGAGAAAGCACTTACTTTTGCGCCTCTGCCCACTGGTTTGGAGGTAGATCTGGGAACCCTTTTGGGGTAGGAAGGGTGTGGAAAGAAAATTTGTATCCCTAGAACACTATGTTGAGAAACCAGTGGTCACTGGTAATGGTGGCCCAGGTGCTTGCATGAAAAGAGAGTTTTCCTCCTAGAGGAAAGTGAAGGTGGGCAGAGGGAAGGGGTGGGGGAGGTAAGTTGTGAGTTCTTACCATAAGGGGTGGCTTAGAACTCCCTGGTTTTGAAGTGGAGGTAGTCCACTGCTTAGATGTCAGCATTCCCTGTGGCTGCTGTCTGGGGGGTCTGGTTCCCCGGGGTCTGGGCTGGACTGGCTTAGAAGGAGCATGAAAAGACCAGTGCTTGGTGGGCAATTCCTGCTGAACCTGGGTGGCTGGACCTGTAAGAAATCCTTAACTGTCTGCATAGATTTTGCTTTTTCTAACATATTTTTAAAAACCTTTTCTTCCTTAGTGTCAAATAAGTTGTCTTTGTGCAAGGGGGCATCCAAAAATTTAGATTTGGCATGGTCTGGCCAGGGCTGTTCCTTAAGCCATGCATGCCTTCTAATGACAGATCCGGTGACTGCTGCCCTGCAATATGCTTCTAGGGCATCAAAACCACAGTGCAAGGTGTGTTTAGTTACTTGACTTGCAGAATACATTAACTCTTGTAACTCTTTAGATTCTGCACAAGCAGGAAAGGAAGACATTTTTTTGTTTGAGGAGTTCCAGGGTATGTTGCTGAAATTTTAGCATATGGAAATGACAATTTAGTGCCCTGATAGCAAGAGTAGCTGAGGTGTATACGTTTTTACCCCATCTGTCTAATGCTCGGGAATCCCTATCTGAAAGGGTGGGATTCTTAGCAGAGGTTGCTTTAATCCCTTTAGGCTCTTGAGAAATGACCTTCGGGTCAGCAGTAGGATTTTTAAAAAGAAATTTGTGTGAGTCAGGGACTCTATAGTACCAATCTGGTTTTCTGGGTGCAGGAGGGAGGGTGTTAGGAGTCTAGCTGGATTCCAGGAAAACATTCTCTACAACATCCAGGACTGGGGGGGTGGCCAATGGTCTGTGCTGCTCTTTAGACTGAGGGTAAACCTGACTCTCCCATTGGAAATGTACCCTTAAGGTATGAAGGGTTCCCCAAAGGAAAAATCCTCTGGGGGAGAGGCTGAAGGGATGGAATCCTCTGCATCAGAATGCTCATAAGTAGAGAGGAGTTGCATGTCTTCATATTCAGATGCATCTTGTTCAGGCAAAAATATTTTCCTTTTGGAGGGGGTAGATTGGCCTCCCCTGATCAGCATGACAAGGTCTTCCTCCATTTTAAGCATTTGAGACTGAGGCAAGGAAGCAGGTTCCTGAGATTGGGTCGCTGGTTTCTTGGGTGTGGTTCGTAACCTGGGCCTAAGAAACTCGGTAGTTTTCGAAAGAATTGTAGTCGCGCAAGAAGACGTCAGTTTGTGTCGAGAATCGGTAGTGCGAAGGACTTCCTCAGAAGTCGGTGCCTGCTCAGCAGCTCTGTACCCATCCAAGGTAGTGACGACCACAGGATCCTTAGTCAAAGAAGAGTTTTGTGACATACCGGACTCCGAAAGGGTCTCAGTAGCGACCTGCGAATCCACAGAAATGGGCATCAGAGGCTGTGAAAGCGCTTCACTGAGGACCGGAGAACTGATGGCTAGCTTAACGGAAGCGTCGTCAGTAAATTTGGACCAGTGTGGTCCGTCTCTGTCTTTATCTTTACTTTTTTCGGAAGATCTGCTGTCGGATGGCTTACCGAAGCCATATTAAAGTTCAAGGACTGTAAGCGAAAATATCTAGCTACAATAAGGGCCAGACGACTGATAGTTCTGGCGTTGAACAAAGCATAGAAGCAACAGCTTGGGATGTCGTGGTCTGGGCCTAAACAAGTGACGTAGTAAGAATGAAAGTCTCTGTGTGGTATTTGCTTTCCACAGGTGAGACAATTGTTAACTTTTTCTGACATCGGTTAGTGCAAGAAAAAAGGATCCCTAACGGCATGCTTAGCTTTAGTAGACTTCAACTTCAAATCAGTAGACGAAACTCAGTAGCAGCCGACCGGCACTCGTGCGAATTGCTTCTGCTTCAGGCTCCATGGAAAGAAAGACTGATGTAATGGCGTCGGCTGCTTTACTTTACACTACTGATGACCTGATGTCAGTCCTGAAGCAACAGCAACCGATGCAGAAATACTAAGCCTCTGGTATTCGGGCCAGCCAAGGTCTACCCTGGCAGGAATAACCCAAATGTGATGACTGCAACAGTGAAACCCGAAGAACATCTATTTTTTTTGCACAGATAGATGCTTTCTGCATTCTATCAAGGAGAAACAAAGATGAAACCACTACCCCAACATAATGTCTGTGTTAGGACCTCAGTTTTGTTTTCGTGCATCTGACTATGCCACCAACTGAGTTATGTGCTTGTCTCTCGAGCTACATTTTTGTCTTCAACATAAAGTTTATGTCATTATGTTTACTCAAAGAATTTCTAGTGCAAACTCACAGCACTGAATAAATCGCAAAAAGCTATCTCCTACTCCTTTCCAAGAAGCCACTTTGCTAAAAGTCTCTTTCTAACTTAAATGGTACAGAATTTGTGACAAACCAGTCAGTTGACATTCTTCTTCATTTTCCTTACCATACCAAACCTGAGTTGAGTCTACTCAACAAGCTATATGGACAGGCATACTCAAATATTATAGTGCTCACCCCCAGAGCCTTCCTTGAGTTTAAGTAGTCTTTTGCAACCTCTACTTCAGGCAGTTTGAGAAATTAGTGATGACATACACCCTCACTTCTTGAATGCATAATTACACAGCTTGCTGCTACAAGCAAACAAGAGACATCCTTCCGGGGCCCTTTCAGCTATGCAGTCACTTCTCCTTGGTTCAGGAGTACTCCACTATAGGGAAAGTACAGTTGTGTACACTTACCATAAATGTGATGTTAGAGTGTATTCACTGTTGCAGTCCTTACAAAATTGGTTATCCGGCTCCAGGTAGCCCACAGTCAGCCAGAATACCAAAGTCCTTGGTATATGACGTCTGCTGCCTTCAGCTTAGGCCTGATGTCAAGTACAAAAGAAGGCAGCTGACACCATTTCCTTAGTTTTTCTTGCCCCCCAAAAAAGATTAGACCAGGAAAAGAAAATCCAGTCTGTGCCCTAGAAAAAAAAGGGGGTTGGAAGGGGGGGGGACCAGGACTGCAACAGTGAATACACTTGAACATCTACATTTATGGTGCATGTACACAACTGTACTATGTTCATCATGTTTCACTGTTGCAGTCCTTACAAAATGGGTTGATTCCCAAAGCCCAGGAGAAAAACAAAAGGGAGGAGGAACACCCACTGTTTAAGGGTTGGTAAGGATGCCCTGCAACACTGCAGTGGCAAAACCAGCCCTGGACTTAGAAAACAAGGGTAAATTATAATGTTTAGTGAAAGTGTGGACAGAAGTCCATGTAGCTGCTTCCAGTATGTCCCTAGTAGGTACACCTCTTAAGAAAGCTGCTGAGGAAGAGGCTGCCCTAGTAGAATGGGTCCTAATACACTGATGAGGAACCTTGCCATGCTGTAAGTAACAAAAGTGAATACAATGAGCAATCCACTTAGAAATGGTCTCTTTTGAAATAGCTTTGGCCTGAGCTCCAGGAGCAAAACTGATCAACAACTGATTAGACTTTCGAAAAAATTTAGTCTGTCCAGGTAAAATCTAAGCTGTCTATGCACATCCACAGAATCCAGTAACCTTTCCCCTTTATTCTGAGGATTATGAAAGAAGGTAGGCAGGTGGATAGACTGGTTAAGAGACAGGCTAGAAACCACCTTAGTCATAAAGGAGGGATTAGTTCGAAGAGAAACCTGATCCACATGGAAGATGACAAAAGGCTCTACTGCCATTAAGGCAAGCAGTTCAGAAACTCTTCTAGTTGCAGTAATAGCCAAAAAAGGCAGTTTTCCAGGAGAGAAACTTCAGGTCTGTTGAGGCAGCTGGTTCAAAAGGAGGCAGAGTAAGTTTCTCAAGTACAAAATTGAGATCCCAAGCAGGTGTAGGTGCCCTTCTGGGAGGCTTTAAATTGCCCCTGAGGAACTGTTTCATCAAGGGATGAGAGAAAATGGGATGCTCAAAGGAACAATGAGCTGAAACAGCTGAAGCATGGATTTTGATAGAAGAAAAGGAAAGTCCACCATTAAGCAAGCCTGCCAGATAGTCAAGAATGAGAGGAAGAGAAGGTTGAGAAGGGTCTTTCCCGCCCGCTAGGCTGCATCCAAATGGAGAATCTTTTCCACTTATCTGCGTAAGATTTCCTAGTGCTAGGCCTCCTGCCCTCACAAAGGACCTCAACTACTTGCTGGGAAAGGTTTAAATTATGAACCAAGCTGCCAAATGCAGAGTCTGAAGATGAGGATGCAGAATTCTTCCCCCCTCTTGAACCAAGAGATCTGGTATCAGGGGAAGATGCCAAGGCCAAGACTGGGAGAAACTGCGAAGTAGTGGATACCAATGTTGTCTGGGCCAGTCTAGAGCTAAGATGATGGCCCTTGGTTTTTCGTCCCTTATCGTTAACAGCATTCTGTGAAGAAGAGGCAGAGGAGGGAATGCATAGATCGAGAGCTGTGTCCAGGGGAAGGACAGAGAATTCACTTTCCAAGCTTTGTTGCGATGATCCCTGGTGCAAAAGGCTGGAAGAAGGTGGTTGGTTGGAGATGAGAAAAGATCAACCTGGGGAGTGCCCCAATGCTGAATGATGTGATAGAAGATGGTCTTGTTTAGTTGCCACTAGTGAGGATCCAGGACCTGCCTGCTCAACTGGTCTGCCAAGATGTTGAGCCTTCCTGGAAGAAACTGAACTATCAAATGAAAGCCCATGGAGGCTGCTATGGGCCATAGTATCATGCTTTGTCTGCACAGGGGGTAAGAGTGCATCCCTGCCTGCTTGTTGATGTACCACATGACTGTGGTGTTGTCTGTCCTGACCAGAAGAGTACCAAGAGAGATGATGTTTGAAACCATTAAGGCCTGCTGGACTGTCATCAATTCCTTCAGATTTATGTGCAAATGAAACTGTTGAGAGTTCCAAGTCTCCTGAATGCATCTGCCCTCTAGATGTGCTCCCCAAGCGTAGTCCAAGGCATCTGTGGTGAGAGTCTGGCTGGCAGGAGGTGGACAGAAAGGCAGGCCTTTGTTCAGTGCACAGGCTGTCACCCACCAAAGAAACTCCGTCTGCAGGTAGGGAATCAGAGGAAGTATCAAGTCTAAATCCTGAGTGTGTCGACACCAAAGGTTTTTGAGGTACCATTGTATTTTCCTCATATGCAGTCTAGCATATGGAATCATCATAATACATGAAACCATGAATCCCAGGGCTTGCAGGAATTGCCTTGCAGAGAGCTGGGTCATGCTAGCCAAATTTCTGAAGTAATTCGAAAGATCCATTTGTTTCTCTTGAGGGAAGAATACCACCTGGGCGGCTGTGTTCAGGCTAGCTCCCAGGAATACAATCTCCCTGGTGGGTACCAATTTTGACTTCTTTTCGTTGATGGTGTAGCCCAAAGAGGTGAGAAGGTTCTTTACAAAGTCCAAATCCTTTAGAAGTTGCTCTGGAAAGTTTTCCTGAATAAGACAATAGTCCAAGTAAGGGTAAATTTGAATGTTTCTTTGCCTGCAAAAAGCAATGACTGGAGCCAGACATTCGGTAAAAACTCTGGGAACAGTAGATAAGCCAAAGGGCAGTGCAGAGAATTGGAAGTGCCTGTTCCCTGCCCTGAAGGGATGGAACTGCCTGCAGCTTTCCCTTACTGGGATGTGCAGATAAGCTTCTTTGAGATCCAAAGTCATCAGCCAGGAATCCTTGGCCAGCATTGGCAGCAACTGCTGAAGAGTGAGCATTTTGAATTTGGGAATAACCAGAAATGTGTTTAGAATGGACAAATCCAGAATAGGGCACCAGGTGCCCCCTTTTTTGGAACCATGAAAAGTCTTAAGTAGAAACCCTGGCCTATCTGTAGTGCAGGAAATGGCACTATTGCTCCGAGGTTTAGTAAAGAAGAAACTTGTTTTTCTGCTTCTGCCCTTTGATTTGGGGGCATATCTGGGTATCCTTGGTGGACAGGGAAGGTGTGAAAGGAGAACTTGCAGCCTTGGGATACTATTTTGAGCACCCGTTTGTCATCTGTGATGGTGAACCAGACATTTGCAAACATAGCTAACCTTCCCCTCAAAGAAAACCCTGGGCCCGCAGAGGCAGGAAGGGGAAGGATGGAGTCATTGGGAATGCTTGCTTTGGGAAGTTTGCTTAGAACTCCCCGATTTTGAAGAGGAAGCCTGCCAGTGCTTAGCCGTTTGAGGGGTGGAAGTCTGTCCCCTAGAAGACCTGTAACCCCTAGACCGAGTGCGACACTGTTTACTAGGGTCAGGAACAGTCTAGTTCTTAGAAGGGTAATGTCTACTAACACGAGGAGGCTGAACTTGCAGGAAGTCCTTAACAGTTTGCATAGATTTGGCCTTATCCTCCAACTTTTTCAACACCTCTTCTGCTTTGCTACCAAAAAGATTGTCTTTGTGCAAAGGCACATCCAGTAATTTAGATTTGACATGTTCAGAAAGTGGCTGTTCCCTGAGGCAAGCATGTCTTCTAATGACAGAACCAGTGGCTGCTGCCCTGCAAGAAGCCTCCAAAGTGTTGAAACCACAATGTAGAGAATGTTTAGTGACCAGAGTGGCAGAATTCAATAAATCTTGCATGTCCTTACTCTCCATAAGGGAAGGAACACCAGCAATTTTAGTCTTAACAGCCTCCAAAGTATGCTGCTGATACTTATGCATATGAAAAAGACAATTAACAGACCTAATAGCCAGGGTGGAAGAAGCATAAACCTTTTTACCCCATCTATCCAAGACCCTAGATTCCCTGTCAGAAGGAACAGGATTTTTAGCAACCTTGGCTTTAACACCCTTAGGGTCCTGAGAAATAATCTCTGGATCAGCAGTAGGATTATTGAAGAGGAACTGATGAGAATCAGGAACTCTATAATACCTGTCAGGCTTTCTGGGAGCAGGAGGAACAGAATTAGAAGTCAAAGAATTCTCCATGAAAACATCAACAACAACTTCCAAAACTGGAGGGATAGCCAAAGGCTTATGCTGTGGCAAATCCAAGAATTCCCTAATCCATTTCTTAGACTGAAGGTAGTCCTGACTTTCCATTTGAAATGCTCCCTAAGAGTATTCAGAGCATCTCCAAAAGAAAAATCTTCTGGAAGGGAGGCAGAAGGGATGGAGTCTTCTGCATCAGAATCCTCAAAACCAGAAAAAAAGAGGAGAGTTTCCCTCTTCATCAGCAGACTTGCTGGAAACCTAAGAGCCTGAGGCATAGAAAGCTTCTGGGGACAATTCCCTAATCCTTTTAGAAGGAGGTGGCGGAGAGCCCTTGATAAGGGTCAAGAGATCACTAGCCATTTTAACCATCTCAGCCTGAGGCATTTGAGGGGAGGCCGACGCCTGCTTAAGAGTAGATTTTGCTGGATGGCCTGCTAGAAAGCCAGAGGGACTCGGGAGGCCTAGCCACCGCAGAAGTCTGAATCAAGGTCGGTCTGGATCTGGTCTCCAGGTGGAGAAAGGAGCCCTCAGAAGCCAGCGCCTGCTTAGTGGCTCTGGATTCATCAGAGGTGGAGACTGGCAGAAGGTCAGAAGACAAAGTGGAAGCCTGCGATATGGAGGATTCAGAAAAGGCCTCTGCAGTTGCCTGCTGCTGAACATCCACAGACTGCAGGGGTAAAGAAAGTGCCTCACTGACTACCGCTGGGCTGACAACCAACTTAACAGGGATGTCATCGGCTAATTTGACCCTAAGCCTGTCGCGGTCTTTATCCTTGCGCTTCTTAGGAACATCTGAAGACAGCATACCGATGAACTTAGGCCAAACTCTGAAATGCTTGAACAGGATCCTAGCTCTAGGGTGTATGGTACGCAGGTTGAAAGAAGCACAGAGAACACAATCAGGGATGTTGTGCTCAAGGCCCAAACAAGTACTACAACAGGAGTGAAAAATCACGGTGCGGAATCAGTTTTCCACAGGCAAGACAGTTATTACCTTTCTCTGACATTCGTTAAAGCAAGGAAAGAGGGTCCCCAATGGGGTACTTATCTGAGGAGGTCTTCAAATAAGCAGTCAGAATACAAAAAGAAGGCACTCGGCCGACCAGCACTCGTGCAAAATGCTTCTGCTTCGGGCTCCACGGCAAGAAAGACTGAGAAAATGGCATTGGCTGCCTTCTTTTGTACCTGACATCAGGCCTAAGCCAAAGGCAGCAGACGTCATATACCAAGGACTTTGGTATTCTGGCCGACTGTGGGCTACCAGGAGCCAGATAACCCATTTTATAAGGACTGCAACAGTGAAACACGATGAACATCAGAAAGTGCAGACGCCTAATCTAGCACTCCTTGAGCCTCAAGATGATTCACCTGGACTTTCCTGCAAAGATCAATCTCCTAATCTCCCAATTTGTGCTTCTGGTCATTTAATAGCCAGTGCAGATGGCGCAGGCAACCAAATCTCATGGTGTTGCTCTAACACTTAGTACCAATCGTACAACACTCATTCTATGTGCAGCACCTCTTGACTGAGGTATATCCAAACATTAAATTTTAGAAACCTCTCAGTCACCAAATGTACCCAATTCTAGCTTCTCTGCCTTGGGAGTTAGGGTTCTCAAATGGCATAGCCATTTTTTATACTCCACCTTCCCAATGGAATTCTATTTTAAAGAGCCACTGGGACAAAAAAAAACTTAAAGGGAGCCTAGCCCTTTAATGCCACCAAGCTAAAAGATCACTAGTGTTAGGCTGACACTGATAAAACCCAGCAATAAGTGCTCAGAAATGTGTTGGTGTCTCCTACTACAGAATGATTTTACAAGATGACCAAGACTTTTTTGTAAGAGTTTGCATTAGGAAGCCCTACACAACCATTCTTTAGAAAGTAAGTATATATTGGGTCCGCACTCCAAAGCAGTAAGGTTCAGCAAAACAGCTGCCATCTGCACAAATATTGGTTCCTATAAATGAAGCAAAGCCGACTTCCTAAGAATTGTTGTCAGCACTATTTTGCAATGTAAATTTATTACAGAAATAGAATTACCAGTAGAAAATTAATCCCTTTTGAGGCATAAGCAAAATGCACAAAAAACTGAACATTTTGCGATCAATACATTTTTTTATATGCTACAGTTAGAGCTCTATCAGCAATTAAAATGAACATGCTCATTGATTTTGGATAGTCTAAGTATATGAGCAACATTTCTTGTACAAAATACGCAAACACTAAGTAAATCCACTAACAGTTACTGGCACAAAGTATGTGGCAGCAAAGATATTCCAAGTTAAAAGCAGAATGTTAGCAATGTCCTCCCACCTTGTGCATAGAGCCATAAGTAAATTTAATTTAGTGTGATTTTAGTGTTGGCTCACTGCTGCATGTCAGCCAAGGCTAAATCTTAAAACAGCAACTAAACACAGTACTTCCACCTAAGAAATAAAGTCAAACAATACACTGCTTTTTCCCCTTCTTCCTTTCTTTTCTAAAACTAAAAGGGCACTAATCCAAAAAAAACCACTCTCCTTCTCCCATCCCCTGCACATTTCCCTGCCCATTGCACAGCATCAAAAACTCTCAACAGTAACATATGGCTAACTATACAGCAAGTATAAAACATTTTAAAATAACATCTCTCAGCCAGTAGAACTTATAAATAATCACAAGGCCCCGTTTCTCACACTAATGCATCCAGAAAGAACTTACTTAAAAATACAGTGCCTCTTAAACTGGATTATGCAGCAGTGTTCTAAATTAAGACAGTCCTTTGAGCATTTAGTAAAATACTCATTACTATAACGGCACATTCTCTTCAATTATGCAAGCCTTGTAACTTAAATGCAGAAAGAAAAAAATGCAGACAGACTGGCAGGCAGGCAGAGAGTGACCAAAGGGACTGTATCCTTGCACAGACATGTTGAAAATATTTGAGAAAATCCTGACCTGGAACCTGAAAGAGGTTTTGACACAATGACTCTTCACTCAAATGAAGAACATTCAGCTTTGAAATGTATACACCTAGAGTGAAACGTTAACCAAATATACCTGTAACCTACTCAACCAAGTTCAATGCGCAACTCAGACATGGAGCAGAAACTACCTAAGGAGCTGGAGCTAAACTACGAGCTGTAGAGAGGAAAAAAAGACCAACTAAGGCAAATTGTATGCAGAGGGGCATGGTCATGATTTGCTGAAGTGAAGCTACTGGAGTCATTCTGCAATTATTCCATTTAATTTGATAAATGTGCTGCAAAAGGAGACCTAGGGTCAAAAGTTCCACAATTCAAACACAAACAACTTACTACAGCATTCAAATGGTGTATCCAGCACTCACAAGGGCACTAGCAAAACAAGCAGAAATAACCCAGACAGCATCTGAAATTCAAGACTCGTACCCCAAACTCTGATATTGGTAAACAAGCAGTACTAGCCACCCGACCTACCTTACCATGACCACAGCTTCCTTCTGTAGAGGGCAATCAAATCACAAAAAAAAAAAAAATGCCCAGGCAATTGAGTGCAATCAAAATGAAGAAAGAGGAGGAAGTGTGGGAATGCTTCCT